>NC_074680.1:47029826-47297326 GCF_029448725.1 Salvelinus fontinalis
TGTTAACGTGACATTTTATGAAATATGAAGCCTGTATGTGCTTTGTTTTCTTACATTCTTCAAAATTCACAAAGTGACGTTAGCTGATAAAGATTCTCATAGGCTTAAGACATTGATGCGTTCTGTGTTTACCACAGATCTTATTGTCTGTTTGTACAAAAAAAATCGCCATTCATTTTCCTCATAGGCTTTGTCCAACACCATGGCGGAATTAACGCCTACAAAAAGACGGCATTACGTCACAAAAATAAACACAGCATGTAAAGTGTTGGTTTCATGAAATGAACAAATGATCCCAGAAATGTTCGTTACGCACAAAAAGCTTTTCTCTCATTCTGTGTACGAATCTGTTTACATCGCTGTTAATATTTCTCCTTTTGTCAAGATAATCCATCCACCTGACAGTTGTTGCATATCAAACAGTATGATCATTACACAGGTGCACAGGAGCGTGCAATTAGCTTGCTGACTGCAGGAATGTCCACCTGATAATTGAATGTTTATTTCTCTACTATTTTAGAGAATTTGGCAGTACGTCCAACCGGCCTCACAACCGCAGATCGCGTGTAACCACGCCAACCCAGGACCTCCACATCCTGCTTCTTCACCTGCGGGATCGTCTGAGACCGGACAGCTGATGAAACTGTGGGTCTGCGTAAACTGTCTCCGGGAAGCTCATCTGTGTGCTCGTCCTCCTCACCTGACTGCAGTTCAGTGTCGTAACTGACTTCAGTGGGCAAATGCTCACCTTCAATAGCCACTGGCACACTGGAGAAGTGTACTCTTCACGGATGAATCCCGGTTTCAATTGTACCGGGCAGATGGCTGACAACTTGTGTGGGCGAGCGGTTTGCTGATGGTGTTGTGAACAGAGTGCCCCATGGTGACGGTGTGGGCAGAAATAAGTCACGGACAACGAACACAATTACATTTTATCGATGTCAATTTGAATGCATAGAGATACCATGACGAGATCATGAGGACCATTGTCGTGCCATTCATCTGCCACCATCACTTCATGTTTTAGCATGATAATGGACGGCGGGATATGTCCCAAGGATCTGTACACAATTCCTGGAAGCTGAAAATGTCACAGTTCGTCCATGGCCTGCATACTCACCAGACATGTCACCCAATGAGCATGTTTGGGATGCTCTGGATCGACGTGTATGACTGAGTGTTCCAGTTTCTGCCAATATCCAGCAACTTCTCACAGCCATTGAAGAGGAGTGGGACAACATTCCACAATCAACAGCCTGATCAAGTCTATGTGAAGATGTCGCTCTGCAAGAGGAAAATGATGGTCACATCAGAATGCTGTCTGGTTTTCTGATCCACGCCCCTCCTTTTTTTAAAGGTATGTGACCAACAAGATTCATATGTGTATTTCCAGTCATATAAATCCATAGATTAGGGCCTAATGTATTGATTTCAATTGACTGATTTCCTTATATGAACTGTATCTTAGTAAAATCTTAAAATGTTGCGTTTAGATTTTTATTCAGTGTATTTCTCCTTTTTACAGTATTTTTAATAGCAGGAAAACGGAGGTGCGGCCTTTAGGATTTGATTGTCAGTTTATCTGGGCATCTTCGTAGAAAGCTATGCCAGAGATATTAGAGCAAGGATGAGATTGGAGTAGAATGTTAACGATCTAGTTCACTTACGTTGTGCAATGTAGACATATGTTTTCCATGCCAATAAAGCCCTTTGAATTGAATTCATAGGAATTCTATTAGGCACTGAATGACGGCCACCCAGCAGACTGCCGACCAATCGCGTTCACGTTATCCCGCGGTTGTTAAACTAATCGTCACGCAAATCCCTTCTCAGGGTTCAGGTATTAAGTCGAGAAACTATTTTCCTCGAAAGTACGTAATGTCACCATTCCAGAGCTATACAGTATTACAAACAACAAGTTAATTATCTCACATCTAAAAAAAAATATATATATTTTAATAAAAATATTTTGTAATGTTGTACTTCTTGTTGACGAAATGTATGCTAATGTTAGCTTTTTGAGCTCGAAGAAGAGTCCCTTGAAGGAGACACAGCTCCTTGTCCCAGAATCGCCCAGAATGCACCGCGCGGCCCATTGCCGCAACAGTACACTATCCAAGTGGAGTTTCCCATCTCCTCAACATTATCTCTGACAATGCAAGAGTAAAACAAAAATGGCGTAAAACGGTGGAGACCGTGGTGCTTGCAAAAAATTCCACGGGACCCGTACAACGACCGGCGGACGACACCCGGGACATTAGCATTTACTGATGATTTGTGGCGGCTCGGATGTCTTTCAGTGAGTACTTTAATGTAGTATTTAAACGTAGCTATAGGTGGTTGGATGATCAGTGTTTGCGAGATGGGCACTCAGTCCTTTGTTTAACTGTTACTTGTACCGCTGCTAGCTATGCCGCGGCTAACTAAACTCTACTCAATTGTTAAGGAAGTTTCTGATAATTTCACAAAGCCGTCTGGTGAAGTAAATCTCCGACTACATCGATTCGTCCAAGGTCAATACTTAAAAAAAATATAAAAAAATGTTTTTTTAATGTAAATTACCGTATGAACCGGCCACCTTGTACCTATGTTTGACCTCTGTAGTTGTGTGCCTTATTTTGTTGGCTGAAATCCCATCTTTCTTCCCCCCAATAAACGCTAATGAAATACCATATCATCACCACCGATTGACCTACGTGCAGAAAGATGGCAGTTCATATGACGTTATTGTTTTAGGGCTATCCACTGACTCTAAACTATGGTGCGTGACATTTTTCCAAGTGCAAATGAATCGGCACAATTTACACTGATCCCAAAAAAATCCAAACGCAACAGTTTTAAAGATTTTTACAAAGTTTCAGTTCATATATTTGGAAATCAGTCAATTGAAATTAATTCACCAGGCCCTAATCTATGGATTTCACATGACTGGGAAAACATATGCCTCTTGTTGGTCACAGATACCTTTAAAAAGGTAGGGGTGTGGATCAGAAAACCAGACAGTATCTGGTGTGACCACCATTTGCCTCTTGCAGCGTGACACATCTCCTTCACATAGAGTTGATCAGACTGTTGATTGGGGAATGTTGTCCCACTCCTCTTCAATGGCTGTGAGAAGTTTCTGGATATTGGCGGAAACTGGAACACTCAGTAGTACATGTCGATCCAGAGCATCCCAAACATGTTCATTAGGTGACATGTCTGGTGAGTATGCAGGCCATGGAAGAATTGGGACATTTTCAGCTTCCAGGAATTGTGTACAGATCCTTGTGACATGAGGCCCTGCATTATCATGCTGAAACATGAGGTGATGGTGGCGGATTAATGGCACGACAATGGGCCTCAGGATCTCATCGCGGTTTCTCTGCATTTAAATTGCCATTGATAAAATGTATTTGTTTGTTGTTTGTAGCTTAGGCCTGCCCCATACCATAACCCCACCACCACCATGGGGCACTCTGTTCACAACGTTGACATCAGCAAACAGCTCGCCCACACCACGCCATACACGCTGTCTGCCATGGACAGTTGAAACCAGGATTCATCTGTGAAGAACACACTTCTCCAGCGTGTCAGTGGTCATTGAAGATGAGCATTTTCCCACTGAAGTCGGTTAACACCCCAAACTGCAGTCAGGTCGAGACCCTGGTGAGGACAATGATCACACAGAGACTGTTTCTGCAGACATTCTTCGGTTGTGCAAACCCACAGTTTCATCAGCTGTTCGGGTGGCTGGTCTGAGACGATCCCGCAGGTGAAGAAGCCGGATGTGGAGGTCCTGGGTTGGCGTGGTTACACGCGGTCTGCGGTTGTGAGGCCGGTTGGACGTACTGCCAAATTCTCTTCAACAACGTTTGTGGCAGCTTATGGTAGAGAAATGAACATTAAATTATCTGGCAACAGCTCTGGTGGACATTCCTGTAGTCAGCATGCCAATCACACGCTCCCTCAACTTGAGACATGATCATTAAAACAGGGGCACCTTATGCTGAGGACAATAAAAGGCCACTCTAAAATGTGCAGTTTTGTGACCAAACTGGAGGGAAAAAATGGATAAAAAAAAAAAAGTAAAACCTGTTTTAATGATCATGCTTTTTAATCAGCTTCTTGATATGCCACACCTGTCAGGTGGATGGATTTATCTTGGCGAAGGAGAAATGCTCACTAACAGGGATGTAAACAACATTTGTGCTTATGGAACATTTCTGGGACCTTTTATTTCAGCTCATGAAACACTTTACATGTTGTGTTTTAAAAATATTTTTGTTCAGTATATTTTTTCCAAATTGCCAGCGTCCTTGAAGCTAGAATTGGGATCATGTATGCTCTGCTAATGGCCGTACAAAAAAATAGCAAAGGAGAGCCATGTTCAAAATGAGGAATTTGTGGTAAGTTCCTGACGGCCGCCATCTTTGACCTCCACATTTTTAAAGCAACAGCGTCGAGCAAACAGTCGGTGGTTGTATTTGATTTAACATGTATTGAAAAGGTTATGGATATCTTCAAACAAAAGCTTGCAACTACAGAGGACAAACAAAGGTACAAGGTGGGCGTTTTTTCATACTTATTGACCTTGGGCGAATCGATTTAGTCAGAGCTAAATTCCACCAAAGACTGGTCTCGGTGCCACTCCGTTGGTGAAGGTCAAAGGTCAAACTACCTTCTCCGTGGAGTTTAGTTCGCTACTAGCTAGCAACTCAACATCTGTAGAAATAATTTGGTTTCCGTTGTATTCCTGCTTTACTGTGGGCATGTCACGGGTTTCTACATTTGTTTTCCATAATAGATCATTTGGATGACATTTGTGAAAGGTTGTTTGTGCAATTAAATAGCTAGCTAATTTCCTTGCTATCTGTTTCTAAATTGGGTATTATGTTTGTCCATCCAGTCGCTCTCCAGCTTCTAGACAAGATCTTCTCTGACAGTGCAACATCTGAACATGTACATCATTTGACAAAGGTCAGTCCTTTTAAGCCGTCATGGTATGTAGCTAGCCGTCATAATGATATGTAGCTAGCCGTCATAATGATATGTAGCTAGCCGTCATAATGATATGTAGCTAGCCTTCATAATGATATGTAGCTAGCCGTCATAATGGTGTGTAGCTAGCCGTCATAATGGTGTGTAGCTAGCCGTCATAATGGTGTGTAGCTAGCCGTCATAATGGTGTGTAGCTGGCCGTCATAATGGCGTGTAGCTGGCCGTCATAATGGCGTGTAGCTGGCCGTCATAATGGCGTGTAGCTGGCCGTCATAATGGCACGTAGCTGGCCGTCATAATGGCACGTAGCTGGCCGTCATAATGGCACGTAGCTGGCCGTCATAATGGCACGTAGCTGGCCGTCATAATGGCACGTAGCTGGCCGTCATAATGGCACGTAGCTGGCCGTCATAATGGCACGTAGCTGGCCGTCATAATGGCACGTAGCTGGCCGTCATAATGGCACGTAGCTGGCCGTCATAATGGCACGTAGCTGGCCGTCATAATGGCACGTAGCTGGCCGTCATAATGGCACGTAGCTGGCCGTCATAATGGCACGTAGCTGGCCGTCATAATGGCACGTAGCTGGCCGTCATAATGGCACGTAGCTGGCCGTCATAATGGCACGTAGCTGGCCGTCATAATGGCACGTAGCTGGCCGTCATAATGGTACGTAGCTGGCCGTCATAATGGTACGTAGCTGGCCATCATAATGGTACGTAGCTAGCCATCATAATGGTACGTAGCTAGCCCTCATAATGGTACGTAGCTAGCCCTCATAATGGTACGTAGCTAGCCATCATAATGATATGTAGCTAGCCATCATAATGGTATGTAGCTAGCCATCATAATGGTATGTAGCTAGCCATCATAATGGTATGTAGCTGGCCATCAATGGTATGTAGCTGGCCATCAATGGTATGTAGCTGGCTTTGTGCTTTTTCATTGCACTATTCTCACATTTCTCAAATCCCAAAACAGATGCAAACTAAAGGTGTGGGGGAACTGTCCTGCGGACCACAGGTATCCCATGCCAGCAGATTGCCAGGTGTGGGGGAACTGTCCTGTGGACCACAGGTATCCCATGCCAGCAGACTGCCAGGTGTGGGGGAACTGTCCTGTGGACCACAGGCCTCCCCATGCCAGCAGACTGCCAGGTGTGGGGGAACTGTCCTGTGGACCACAGGCCTCCCCATGCCAGCAGACTGCCAGGTGTGGGGGAACTGTCCTGTGGACCACAGGCCTCCCCATGTGAGACAAGTCTGGATTTAGGCCACCATCACCCAACTGTCAAGCTCCACAGCTGTTGAAACCAGAGATGGATCAAAGTCTGTCAACATCAATGGATCAAGATATCAACCTCTTCACTAAAGAGAGGACCGCTCCGGGAATGAGTGGGTTACAGGAGAGACTGGTTACCACAGATACAGCCCCAGGCCGGATCTGTCTCCTCTCCTCACCTAGCTGTCTGTCTCTCTCTCCTCTCCTCACCTAGCTGTCTGTCTCCTCTCTCCTTACCTAGGTGTCTCTCTCCTCACCTAGGTGTCTCTCTCCTCACCTAGCTGTCTGTCTCCTCACCTAGCTGTCTCTCTCCTCACCTAGCTGTCTCTCTCCTCACCTAGCTGTCTCTCTCCTCACCTAGCTGTCTCCTCACCTAGCTGTCTGTCTCCTCTCTCCTCACCTAGCTGTCTGTCTCCTCTCTCCTCTCCTTTATAGCCAATAATGACGATAACTGTAGGTCAGGGCCCGTATCCACAAAGGAGTGCTGATCTAGGATCAGTTTGACTTTTGATCATAATGAATCAGATTGTATAGACAGATACTAGATCCGATTGTATAGACAGATCCTAGATCAGCATTCCTACACTCCACCACTCCTTGTAGCCAAAAATGATCATATATTTGAAGTTTGATCCTATTTCTTTCATAACTAGGAGTCAAACAGTAATTGTGTAGTCTTTTACTGCCCAAATTGACTTCTACTCTTCTGTTGTCTGAACCAAGGCAATTCACCATTTTAGAATCAATTTATCTAGGGAGAGATCTCGATGTACTGGGATCAGTGGTTTGTTGTTTTTCCTGAATGCCCTTATCCCCAACCTTTTACAAATGGAGACAAAGCTTTCAGTAGACACTGTAGCAAAGATCTGGTGTAGACGCCTGTAATCTCACATGCCAGACATTACAGCCACAGAGTCGAGTTGTGTCTTTTAAGTATTATGCAACTATTCTTGAGACACTCATCTGGCTCTGTGAGATTAGAGTAGCAGCCACATGATAGTTGAAAGATGAAAATATCTCTCTACCTCATTGACAGTTGGCGCTTTTCTACACGATGACACACCGTAGAGGCCAACAGCAGAGCACTAGTCCCGGTCCTACAGAGCAGAACAGCAGAGCACTAGTCCCGGTCCTACAGAGCTAGGCTAATGAATAACATGCCTTCCCTTAGACTTCACGTCATATAAAGTATGTACCATAAAAACTTAGTGTACCAAAATTCACAGGACACAATTCATACTTCACCCCCCCACATTTTTCCAGAATGATTTCGATAACCTTATCAACAGGGTGTATGAATGGTACGAACCAGATCAGGGGTGATGTACTTAGTTAGAGCCAGTCACTGTGTGTTGTGCTCCCGATAACCTTTTTGATTATGACCTGTTTTGGTTGCGACATTTCAGATTCACCTTCCTACCGGGATCTGTGCAATATGCTCTCTCATTACCTGTCTTGTTGATCTAATATGTATATTGTATGAACAAGTGACAAGTTGTTTTGAAAACAACAAAATCACCAACGTCTTCCATTTTTAAGAAATATTGTAGTCTTCATATGCATTAGCTTTATATGTATATAGGGATTGTGGTGCCTAATATTATAACTAGCCATGCATGAAAAGTAGCTAGTGATGCTTGCTTACTAAAAAGAGAATTCGATTTCTTAAAAAACAGACGGAACAAGTTTGGCTACTAACTGGGAGATTGAATTGAAAATATCTATTCAGACTGAGAGAAAAAAAATGTATATAACATCTATTCTAAACGGTGTTCTATAGACATGAACACTTAAGAATCAGACATGAAGCATTGACGTCCAGTGTGTTAGTCATTGATCAATAAAATAATCTGTAATATACCGGGAGAGTGATACCGCAGTCTGGAATGCAAACGGTTTTTGTTCAGAATATATTTAGTAAAAAAAGCCAGCCATAACATGTATTTGATTAGACATTTTTAGTAGCAATAACAATTATGCATGATTTGTGTATTTTTATCTATTATAATCTGTTTTTTTTAAAAGGAATTTTTAGGATATTATTAGCTATAACAAACATTTTGTTTAGAGGGAAGAGTATTGAATATACTCCTGCTTTAGAATACAGTATGTTCTAAGGAAGAACCACTCAGCTGGACATAAAGTACCACACAGAAACAAAGGGAGGCCTAGTGGTTGTCCCTTGCGTTGGACTTGTAACTGATACAAGATCAAATCCCCGACCTGACAAGGTAAAAACCTGTCTTTCTGCCCCTGAACACGGTAGTTAACCCACTGTTCCAAGGCCATCATTGAAAATAAGAATTTGATCTTAACTGAGTTGGGACAAAAACTGAAAGGCTGCATTTAGGATTGGCAAAAACAAGTCTGTATTCTTGGGGAAACTCTATTCAGGTTTGTGCCCTAAATAGGACTCAACATTTTTTTGGGGGGGGGGGGGGGGTTCTGGTCAAAAGTAGTGCACTTTTATACAGAATAGGGTCCCATTTGGGACAGAGCATCAGATTCATACAGTAGCGTTCTGTAAGAACCATTGATTTTTAAGGTGGCCTATTTTAATGCCTCGTTTTTCCATTCTGTTACCTCGTTCCACCGTCGTCCCGATCAAACCATCACGTATGTATACATGTGTATTATGCAGCTTTCCTAATAACTGAAAGCAATAGATGCCTCAAGGAGAACACTGTAAAAGCATGTATTGCTATACCATCCACCTGTCTTGAATACTGTGTTTTTAAAACAATTTGTAATGTGGCAATGGTCTGGATCGGTACATATATGAATGCACAGAAAGATTATGCATGATTTAAAGTAAAAGTAATTCATTTTGTATTGCATGCAATAATAAACTTTTCATTTTGTATTGCTCAATGGAGCCATGATACTGAAAATGTTTGCGATTAGTACGTTGACGTGTCTTGAATGACAGGGATTGTTGTTGACGTTACAGGGAACAACACATTGTAACCACTTGTTCTGGTCAAAAATGACTTTTGGACGTACAATGTTGATCATAGGACTAGAATGCAGTCAGGATGTGACATCACTTCACACCGTGGAGTTGAATGATGTCACAAAGACTGCATTGATCGACTGGTAACCAACCAAATGAGTGTACTGTGGTTTAACTATGCAGTCCTGAGGCCCTGGACATGCTGGAACCAGCCTCTTGTCTTGTATCAACTGAAGAATCTGCAATAAAAAAAGCAACATGGTGCCAATAAACTGAGTTGCCGCCTCCTCTTCATATCTTTTAATAGACTCATCATTTTGAATTCCAAGCCTTTACCAATGTATGAGCTCTTCTATGGACAGATTTAAAAAGGAATGATATGCCCATCCTCAGTCCCTGGGCAAGAGATGCCTACTGACATTGAGAGAGCAAACAAATTTATTATAGTGCAAGGTTTTACAAAGATGCAACATGGTCATAGAAGTATAGAAATTAAGACATTTATTGGTTTACCTAAGTTTTAATACCTGAACACACACACACAGTGCCATGTCTCATCTATGTGGAGCTTCACATTAGTAAACATTGATAAAGTATATTTCCATTTAGCATAAACTGAGGCAAACACATTTAACAGAATACAAGGTAGCTACTTAACATTTGAGGGAACCCCCATTTTCACTCAATTGTCCATTTTTGGTGGAACACCACATAGGAATGTCCTCCATTTAGTCAAATTATTGTGAACTGTATTTTGGCATGATGGCACAAACAGATTGGTACCCAGGCTACAAAAAGGCCCTTCAAAAACAGAGAACATGGAACTAGAGAATAAAGTGCAGTTGACGGAGGATTGTCAAACAGAACAGGCTCTTTGTGTTCATTAGGCACAAAACGGGAAGAAAATACTTGGAACTTGTCCAATAAGAAAAACGCACATTTTCAGTTTTAAAACATTTTGCTATATGCGACACGACCCAGGTAGGATCAGCTTGTCCACTGGACAGATGAGGTCGCTTCATTCGTGCGGGTGTCATCCATCACTGCTGACACATTGCTAAGGTGACTTTCCGTTTCCTGGATCAGTTGTCTCAGCTGGCAGGAAGAACAGACGAGACAAGGTTCAATTTAAAATTGCAGGCAGTCAATTCAGGAAGTGATTTTGAATTTTCTGTTTATTTCCTGAAATTGACTTGTCTTCAATTCAAATTGACCCCCAACCTTGAAGAACACCCTTCACTGGAACGGCATCAGTTCAATGTAACATTCATGGCTAGAGACTAAACATGGTTTGACCACTATGGTGGAAATATTGTCAGATGAAGGGTATCAATGTGCAGGGTAAAAAAAATAATTTTTTATTATGAATTTGTCTTCCTACCTCACTTACACGTTCTCCTAGTGGTGTTACATTAAAGTTGAGTGTAGAGGCTTTCACCATTTGGCCAGTGCGGAAAATATAACTAGAGGAAGGACGAAATAAACAAATAGATTCTGACAACTATCAACGACCACTTGAATCGTGAGAAAATCTGTGCATGGCAGGTAAAACCAACAATGACTTTAAAAAAAAAAAGGTTAACTGTGTACATTTACTACTTACCAGTACATCTTGTCTTTCTTGAGGAGAAAGAGGTTTCGCAGAGCAGTCAGGTGCTGTGGTGTCGAGTAGAGGATTACACCCATGAGGCAGAGACAGCCGGCGCATTGGAGAGTGTTGTACACACTATATATGGGGGGGGGGGCGACACACTGAGTACACAAAACATTAAGAACACCTGCTCTTTCCATTACAGGACTGACCAGGTGAATCCAGGTGAAAGATATGATCCCTTATTGATGTCACCTGTTAAATCCACTTCAGTGTAGATGAAGGGGAGGAGACAGGTTCTATAATATATATCTATTTTTGTTGCCTGGAAACAATTGAGACATGGATTGTGTCTGTGTGCCATTCAGAGGGTGAAAGGGGAAGACAAAAGATTTAAGTGTCTTTTGAACAGGGTGTGGTAGTAGGGGCCAGGAACCGGTTTGTGTCAAGAACTGCAACGCCGCTGGGTTTTTCACGCTCAACAGTTTCCTGTGTGTATCAAGAATGGTCCACCACCATAAAGGACATCCAGACAACTTGACACAACTGTGGGAAGCATTGGAGTCAACATGGGCCAAGCGTCCCTGTGGAACGCTTTTGACACCTTGAAGACTCCGTCCCCTGACGAATTGAGGCTGTTCTGAGGGTATTAGGAAGGTATTCCTAATGTTTAGTATACTCAGTGTATAACTAGTAAAAAATATATATTTTAATAAAGGCACATTGATCATACCATGCACTGAACAGACCATCCAGGCTCCACTCACGTCCACTATTGATGGTCACATCTTGGGTTACCTCTGAAAAGAGATGACATCATTAAAGCTTTAATCCCCTATGCGTACTGCCTCTTCCAAGAGATCAGGTCCTTAAAGGTGTAACAGTACTCCTTCTGGCCCGCTCCTCGCCCCGACCCGGGCTCGAACCAGGGACCCTCTGCACATAACTGACACCCTACGAAGCATCCATTACCTATCGATCCACAAAAAAGCCACAGCCCTTGCTGAGCAAGGAAAGCAACAACTTCAAGGTCTCAGAGCAAGTGACATCACCGATTGAAATTGGCCATTGAGAGGCTTTGAAGCCACCCGTCGGCCATATTGCCTCTGCCCAGTAGGAGCAGTCCTCCATAGGAATTAATGGAATTCTACAATATTTCAATTAAGTGTTCGAAGGACAAAATGACATGTATTTAAGTATTTTTGCAGAGATTTGTTTTGTCCCCGCGGTACAGACGGCTATTGGTCCGCTAATACAGGACTAGTAAAGGACCATTAAATTACTTAAAAAAATAAAATAAAATAAAGAAATAACCAATTCATCACCGCAGCTATGTTTCTATCCATCGAACGTTCTAACGTTGCTATGGGCACAGCCAAACAATGGAAGTGATGGATTCCATTTCCTCTTTACTTCCTATGGCAAACATGCCACAGTACATTATTTGAATGAGTCAATTTCTAAGTAAAGAAGTATGTGTATTAATATCATTCAAGTTAGCTAACGTTACCGTCCCAAAGGTGTCCGATGGGGTTGAGTACGGCCCCTGTACAGGCCTGTCAAGTTCTTCCACACCGATCTCGACAAACCATTTCTGTATGGACCTCGCTTTGTGCACGGGGGCATTGTCATGCTGAAACAGGAAAGGGCCTTCCCCAAACTGTTGAAAGCACAGAATCGTCTAGAATGTCATTGTATGCTGTAAAGATTTCCCTTCACTAGAACTAAGGGGCCTATTCCGAACCATGAAAAACAGCCCCAGACCTTTATTCCTCCTCCACCAAACTTTACAGTTGGTACTATGCATTGGGGCAGGTAGCGTTCCCTGGCATCAGCCAAACCCAGATTCGTCTGTCAGATTGCCAGATGGTGAAGCCTGATTCATCACTCCAGAGGACGCGTTTCCACCGCGCCAGAGTCCAATGGCAGCGAGCTTTATACCACTCCAGACGATGCTTGGCATTGCGCAAGGTGATCCTAGGCTTGCGTGCGGCTGCTCGGCCATGGAAACCCATTTTATGAAGCTCCCGACAAACAGTTCTTGTGCTGACGTTGCTTCCAGAGGCAGTTTGGAACTCGGTAGTGAGTGTTGCAACCGAGGACAGACGATTTTTTTTACGTAATACGCGCTTCAGCACTCGGCGGTCCGTGAGCTTGTGTGGCCTACCACTTCGAGGCTGAGCCGTTGTTGCTCCTAGACGTTTCCACTTTACAATAACATCACTAACAGTTCACTTGGGCAGCTCTAGCAGGGCAGAAATTTGACAAACTGACCTGTAGGAAAGGTGGCAACCAATGACAGAGCTCTTCAGTAAAGGTCATTCTACTGCCAATGTTTGTCTATGGAGATTGCATGGCGGTGTGCTCAATGTTACACACCTGTCAGCAACGGGTGTGGCTGTAATAGCCAAATCTACTCATTTGAAGGAGTGTCCACATACTGCTGTATATATAGTGTAGGTCGAGAGTTTTTTTTTTCTTCGGCTTCCCCAGTCATTTCACCCACGCGCCGCTACTGGATGTGACAGAGTTAATAAACCTAAGTTTGTAGACAACAAAAATCATTATACCTGGGCTAAAACACAGTGAGTACACAATATCAAGTGAGCATCACAATTAAAATGTAAAATGCAGTGATGCAGGGTAATTTGGAGAAAAACCCCTGCTCAAACGTCCTGCTTTGAACGTCCCTGTGCCTGACTATGCAACCATTTGGATCCGTTTGTATCTACAGTGCATTCTACAACTTGATTGGATTCCAACAGTGGTAAATGCAATTGATTGGACATGATGTGGAAAGGCTCACACCTGTCTATATAAAAAAAAAAAAGGTCCCACAGTTGACAGTGCATGTTAGAGAGAAAAAAACAAGCCATAGGGGTGGAAGGAATTGGCCGTAGAGCTCCGAAACAGAATTGTGTGAAGGCACATATCTGGTGAAGGGTAACAAAACATTTCTGAAGCATTGAAAGGCCAAGAATACAGTGGCCTCCATCTTTGGCCCGAATGCCAAGCGTCACGTCTGGAGGAGACCTGGCACCATCCCTACGATGAAGCATGGTGGTGGCAGCATCATGCTGTGGGGATGTTTTTCAGGTGCGTAATTTCACAACAGATCAAAGATAGACAGGCCTAAGTGAGAAGCAGGCCTAAGAAGCAGGCCTAAGTGAGTAGTCTAAGTGAGAAGCGTATGCATTGTAGCCCATAATTCACAAGCTCAATGTAAAGGTTAATACTGCAGTGAATATATCCAGTCTGTTTACACAGCGAAAGAAAAAGTTGATTCGATAACAAAATATATAAATATCCGTAGCCTACTATGCGTGCTCCCGAGGCTGCACTGAGTGCGTTTCTCCCAGTCCCTGGGTGGCAGCTCGAAAATGCACCCTAGTTATTTTATTTTTAGGGACAACAAATGTATCCTACCCTAGGCTACAACACAATGTAATGATGAATGTGATTGTTGTCAAGTGAGTACAAAAAAAACTCTTGTCTATGCTGTAACCCGCAGTGAATAGCCTAAGTGATATGAATAATCGCTCATAAGCATAGCGTTTTGAATGCATATTCATTTTGAAATAACTACATGTAGCCCGCTTGATTGAACAACCATTTGGATCCGTTTATGGGCCTTTACCCTGAAGTTTAAACCCTACAGGGTCCAGGCATATTAGCAGGCCAGTAATCAGTGTATTTTTTTTCGGGATGTATCCGTTAACAGACACATGCTAATGTAGGGTTTTCTAATGGCGCCATATGAATTATGATCCATAGTTTCCGGGTTTGGCTTCCGTTTTTTAAAAACCTTCGAAAATGTTAATCGCTTCCAAAAAAAATTTTTTTTTACTCCGGTGAGGGAGTGCCAATATGGAGGCAACTTCAACACAGCGCCCCCTATTAGTCATCTAGTGTATTTATAAATCACTGGTCACGATTTCTTGTTAGAAAAAAAAAACATTGAACACCTAATTAGCTAGCTAGATCCAATGAAGTAACTTACCAAGACAAATGAGAGAGTTGATAGATGTTGCTTCTCCACAGATCCCTCGGGAATCAGCCCACACGGTGTTGCATTGTCCACAATGAAAAGTCACTGGATTCTCGACGATGGCTTGGTTCACTGATTCATTCCCCAGCTTTTGGTCATCTGTGTCGCAGGACTGAAATGACTCAAAATCATACATTTTAAATTATATTTCAAAATGCCACGTTGTTCAACTTCAGCGATAACCTCTTCTGTTACTTTCAAGTGTTTTCTGTAATAGTTTTTCACCCCGCGGTTTTATCGTCATCTGGCGGAGAACCAATAGTAATACTTTTTAATTGGTCGAAAGGTACTTCCGTATACATCTGCCAGCCAATCAAATGGCCTATACTCCAGTTTTTTGAACCTCCGCATTTTAAACGGTCAGGCGCGACAAATACATTGCGTTGACTGTGTTTGTGTGTAACGATACTCGTTCAATTAACGGGAGCTGAGTTATTGAACGTGTTTCAGTAACACTGGCAAGCACATTGTTTTGTTTTTCGCCAAAAACAAGAAAAATGGACTTGGATTCCATGAAGTATGCCGAATTGCGCAGTATTGCAAAGGAGGTTGGGCTCAAATCGTCAAAACTGAAGGTAAATCGCAAACATTATACCGGTATTTTCATTGGGTTGTGAGTGGTTAGTTAGTTACAATAGCTAGTTAACGTTAACCAACCAACCAACTAGCTATTATCCACCTCGTTTGTTATGCAGTGTTACCTTGCTAACTGTGTCCGATCTGTGTCAACTACTACACAGGCTGATAAGCTTCTGAAGGCGCTCAGGGAACATTTCCAACAACAACAAACGCAGGAAGATGTTGCCGTGGACGTAAGTTCTGGCTTGAATTTTTCCCTCCCACTTCTGTTCAAATGATAACACTTCAACATGATCTCCTATGTATATTTGGATTTCTTTTGAACTTGCTTTGTTTCTTTATGCCTGTAGATCTGTTTTGCATTGTAATTCCTATTGTCGCTAGTAATAGCAGACTTCTGATGGTCGTGTATTTAGCAGGGAGATGAGACTGGTGTTGACTCACAGGATAACACGGTTAACAGCAACTCAACTCAGGATGAAAACAATTCAGCACTGGTTGATGAGATGTCGCCAAAACCTTCAGCTCAGGAGTTTGTGACCAAACGTCGTGGTAGACGGCAACCGAAAATGAGGAAGGAGCCTGAAGATGAGGAGGCAGAGCGTGAACCTGCCAAAGCGCCACTCACCCCAGCTGAGGTATGGGACCACTATGAAAAATGTATGCACTCACTCTTGTAAGTCCCTTTAGATAAGCGCTTCTGCTAAATGACTAAAATGTAAGAGTTGTGATAAGTGTTTCTTGCACTGAAATACTGCTGTGCGTGTATCTCTGACAACCACAAATGCATTTTTGCTGCTTTATATTTTATTGAGGAATAGCAAGCTAAACTAGTGTTTTCAATATAGGTTGTTAACAAGGTGACTGAATCCATCATCGCCAAAGGGAGTGGCAAGAGAAGGAGAGTGTCTGCTGCTAAGGATTCTGGGGTGGCTGTGCCTGAACACAAAGTTGCAGCAGTGATGTTTGGTTAGTCTGGAAGACTCTAAAGGCCATGATGATTTGTTGATTTTGTTGTTGCCAGAAGTCTTATCTAGGGGTGTGTCTCTGGCCTTTTGTTTATGAAATAGGTGACTACATGAGCATCACCTCTGGTTATAATAATCCTATTATTGATCACGTTCTCATATTGCTTTGCACAGGAGTGGGACAGAAAGTGGCGAAACCCGTAGGAAGGATCCCTCGCCACGAGGGTCTCCTGAAGAGGACGATGTTAAAGCCTACTACACCGAGTTAGTCGTCTGAATCGTATTTGCTGTCGCTACACGATCTTAATAACATGCTCAAAAACTCTCTGTTCTGTTATGAAAAAAGTACTAATAACCACTTTCTATTGTAGACTTCAGGAAGCTCCACGAGGCGCATTTCAAAAAGATGGAGTCGATTGATTCGTACGTGGAAAGGAAGACCAAGAAAATGGATTCGTTCAGAAATTCAGTGAATGAATTGAAGGTAATGAATTGTGTGTATAACGTTATAATGGAGATGATTGGGATCTGGCCACTGTGTGGTTTTCATTAAATAATAAGCCCATTCAACATGGCAACCATTGTTTTATTGTAGTCATTAATTTATACGTTTTTGCAAGTAGTTAACTATATAACCACTTTATTCTTCAGGTTCTTTCAGATAAGACTCTTTTGACACCAACTGAAGGAAAAACTCAAACAGTAAGTAGACTTTTTGGTTTCCATAGATGTTAAAAGTGAATTTACTACCCACCAATGAAACATGTTTCCTTTCAAATGTAAAACCAGATGGCTATTTTGAGAGGGATGATTCCCAAATCCAATGTGTTGACTTGGTGTGGTCGACATATTGTCGTGTTTTTTGCAGAGCTTAACCTCGAGCCGCGCCTCCCTGTTCAGCCCTGCATCCCAGAAACCAGCTACAGACAGACGCAGAGTCTCAGCCAGAAAACCCGCCCAGAAGGACACGGTTGTCCCGTTCAGACCCACAGTCCTGTCCACACGCCGGATCAACGTTCGGTGAGACACTCAAACATTATTATTTTGTCTTGAGTATTCCTAGTTATTTTTAGCAGTGTTGAAGCTTCTAGGTGTCTTAAGTTGACCACTTCTGATTTAACATTCACATCATTAAACAATGCTCTTGTAACCGATGTGAAATGGCTAGCTAGTTAGCGGTGGTGCGCGCTAATAGCGTTTCAATCGGTGACGTCACTTGCTTTGAGACCTTGAAGTAGTGGTTCCCCTACTTCCCCCGCGGCTTTTGTGGAGCGATGGGTAACGATGCTTCGTGGGGGACTGTTGTTGATGTGTGCAGAGGGTCCCTGGTTCGCGCCCAGGTCGGGGCGAGGGGGACAGACGTAAAGTTATACTTTTACACTCTCATGAGTTGCGAACTGGCTTCGTTCAGGTGACCCCTATGTATTCACATTTCTTGGGAAGGATTTAGTTACTTCTGAGTACTATTGCCAGTTTGTGGAATGAAACTTGTACAGGGGCGGCAGGTAGCCTAGTGGTTAGAGCGTTGGGACTAGTAACCAAAAGGTTGATAGATCGAATCCCTGACCTGACAAGGTAAAAATCTGTCGTTCTGCCCCTGAACAAGGCAGTTAACCCACTGTTCCTAGGTCGTCATTGTAAATAATATTTTTTTCTTAACTGACTTGCCTAGTTAAATAAAGGTGTATAAAATAAATAGTCCGTCCAACGGTTGGTTTGTGTACAGGTTCTCTCAAGCTACTCAGGATAATGAGCACAAGAAAACCATGGTGAAGACGCCAGCACGCATGGCACCCCGCATGGACCTCCTCACTCCTGGGAAAGAGACTACATTTGGAGGGAAACCTGAAGTCAACAAGACCTTTGTTCTCTCCAATGCTAAGACACCAGGTAACCTATGCTGAACAAAAATATAAATCAACATGTAAAGTGTTGGTCCCATGTTTCATGAGCTGAAATAAAAGATCCCAGAAATGTTCCATACACACAAAAAAGCTTATCTCTCTCACATGTTTGTTCATATCCCTGTTAGTGAGCATTTCTCTTTTGCAAAGATAATCCATCCACCTGACAGGTGTGGAATATCAAGAAGCTGATTAAACGGCATGATCATTACACAGGTGCACCTTGTCCTGGGGACACTAAAAGGCCATTTTAAAATGAGCCGTTTTGTCACACATCACAATGCCACAGATGTCTCAAGTTGAGGGAGCGTGCAATTGGCATGCTGACTTCAGTGCTGTTGCTAGATAATTGAATGTTCATTTCTCTACCATAAGCCACCTCCATTGTTTTAGAGAACTTGGCAGTATGTATAAAACATAAAAAATAAACGCTGACCAGGTGTAAACACGCCAGCCCAGGACCTCCACATCTGGCATCTTCACCTCTGGGATCGTCTGAGACCCACCATCCAGACAGCTGATGAAATTGAGGACTATTTCTGTTTGTAATAAAGCCCTTTAATGGGGAAAAACTCATTCTCATTGTCTGGGCGTGGCTCCACAGTGGGTGGGCCTATCCCCACCCATGACTGCACTTCTGCCCATCCAGGCTCACCAATGGCTGTGCCTCTGCCAAGTCATGTGAAATCTATAGATTAGGGCCTAATTTATTTTAAATTGACTGATTTCCTTATCGGAACTGTAACTCAGTAAAATCTTAATTGTTGCATTTTATAGTTTTGTTCCAATATACATCCTGTTAAATCTAAATCTAATTTTAAGTCGTCTTTGCTTGTTATTTTCTGTGCATTGCTCTACTGAATGGATTCCTTAACTGGCTTTTGTTTTGTTTATTTTCTTCAGCATTTGTGTTTACTGCAAACACCAGTGTTCTTTCTAACTGTCCTGAAACCAACAAGAAGGCCAACTTTGATCTGAAGGCCAGTCTCTCTAAGACTCTCACCTATAAGCCTCATAAGGGTAAGATATACATGTCAGCATTCAGATTCCGACTGTATACCGGTGTGCATTCGGGTTCCGACTGTATCCCGGGGTGCATTCGGGTTCCGGCTGTATACCGGGGTGCATTCGGGTTCCGACTGTATACCGGGGTGCATTCGGGTTCCGGCTGTATACCGGGGTGCATTCGGGTTCCGACTGTATACCGGGGTGCATTCGGGTTCCGGCTGTATCCCGGGGTGCATTCGGGTTCCGACTGTATCCCGGGGTGCATTCGGGTTCCGGCTGTATCCCGGGGTGCATTCGGGTTCCGGCTGTATCCCGGGGTGCATTCGGGTTCCGACTGTATCCCGGGGTGCATTCGGGTTCCGACTGTATACCGGGGTGCATTCGGGTTCCGGCTGTATCCCGGGGTGCATTCGGGTTCCGACTGTATCCCGGGGTGCATTCGGGTTCCGGCTGTATCCCGGGGTGCATTCTGCACAAACCTGGCTGTCTGTAGGCTCATAACATTTATTTTACTGGTCATCGTTTCTGGTTTGCCTTTATATAGGAAAGCTGAAGCCATTCATGGTGGCCAAAGAGAACACAGTGGACCAGTCTCAGACCGTTCCCACACACCAGAAGAACTACAAACAGCATCCGGTTCAGGCAAGGTCAGTATCCGAAACAACCGGTTAAAAGTGGAGGGGGAATCGTATTGAATTCCTGGCTCTTTCTCAATTCACCTTTCCTTGATTCCTCTAAACATATTGGAGAGGAATGTCAGAGAAGGGACTTTTTCCATCCACAAGATGGTGCTGACAGACATGGCAGCTCTGCTTCTAGCTCCTAAGCAACTTTTCAGTATTTTTTTATTTTTTTTGTATGTTATTGCTTACATTATTAGCCCATACATTTTTTTGTTTGTTATTACATACAGCCGGAAATAACTTTTGGATATCAGAGTGGCAATAACTCACCAGCATTATGACCAGAAATACAACTTTCACCCGCTTGGCAATTGAACTTAACTCAGAGGCTGCTCCATGACACCTCCGACAGAGAAGAGGTATTCTTTAGTCTGACTCAGAAGGCGTGCACACCATCCATCGGTTCTGAGTATATTACTCGCTAATGTTCAATCTCTGGACAATAAAGTAGACGAGCTCAGGGCGAGGATCTCCTTCCAGAGGGACATCAGGGACTGTAGCATACTCTGTTTCATGGAATTATGGCTCTCCGGATATACTGTCCCCTGTCCATACAGCCAGCTGGGTTCTCAGTACATCGGGCAGACAGGAATAAAGAACACTTAATAAAATAATTAGGCAGTCTTGACACACAAGTTTGAACAAAAATGTAATGATTCGTTGGATCAGTCTAAAACTTTTCGCATTCACTGCTGCCATCTAGTGGCCAAAATCTAAATTGCGCCTGGGCTGGAATGATACATTATGACCTTTCTCTTGCATTTCAAAGACGATGGTACAAAGAAACATGTTTTTTTTCGTTGTATTGTCTTTTACCAGATCTAATGTGTTATATTATCTTACATTAATTTCACGTTTCCATAAACTTCAAAGTGTTTCCTTTCAAATTGTATCAAGAAAATGCATATCCCCGAGCTCCAGGCAGTTAGATTCAGGTATGTCATTTTAGGCGAAAATTGAAAAAAGGGGTCCGATCCTTAAGTTATTGCACAGAACAAAACGTAGTTAAAGAACAAATTCTTATTTACAATGACTGCCTACCCGTCATTGTAAATATGTGTATGTGACCAATAAAATTTGATTTGAAAAGGAGATGAGGAATCAAGGAAAGACAAACTGAGACAAAACTCTGTTTTGAAACTTGTTTTGTCTCCGAATGATTGGCTGTATAACCTGTTTATGTTGATCTCCATATTGCTTTTTTTTCTAGGGAGGAAAGGAGGACAAAACATACTGAAGTCAGGAAGCAGAAGAAAGAGAAGATGCTTGGAGCCAGACGAGGCCTCGTCATCACCTGATTTATTCTATACTTACTTTTGCTCTTGTGAAGTTTATTTTCTTGTCATTTCAGACCTGCTGATTTGATGCCTGTCTCACTTTACCCTTTTTCTCTACTTTGACTGTCAGTTCCAACCGAGTTTTTTTGATTGTTCGTTTTTTAGATTCACTTATAACAACGTTTAATAAGTGTTTTTTTATTAACTTTAGTATGGTACAAATAATGTTTTTCATATTTTGTATACCTGTGTCGTTTTTGTAGACATTTACATTACATTTTAGTCATTCACGCTTCGAACACAACGACCGTGTCCTTGGCTTACTAGCCCCCTTAAGCAAAATGGTACGCAGCATCATCTGGTTATGTATGTAACAAAAGGTCAACATTCTCCTTCTGCTACTATTTCTGTCGACAACATACAGTTTGAAAAATACAACGTACACACCACACCGCAACGCTGCAAGGCAAACGCAGTGTTTTCATTGGAAATTAATGTAATTCTTGTGTACCAAAATGCAATGCCTGCTGTTGGTGCATATGCAGATGGTCTTATCCGGAGCGACTTTTCCGGGGGCGATTTTATTTTTTTTTTTTTATTTTTTTTTTTTGGTATGTTATTTCCCCCCCCCATCTCCGTGCTGACTCCCCCCCCCATCTCCGTGCTGACTCCCCCCCCCCCCCCCCCCCTCCTTCTCCGTACCTAAATATTTTGTACAGTTTGGTCCTATTTCTTATTCATGTGAATTGTATATATATTTTTTTATATATAACAATTTTTAACTTAGCTGATGTAAAGGCAATGTAAATACCAGTAGTAAAAAAAAATAACTTCCCAAAGTAACATTTCCTGTTTTTATTGAGGACTTAGATGGATGCTTGTATACCTCATATGCAGACTCCTGTGTGTGTGCACGGACGTTAGATGGCTATGAAATCAATCTCCAGTCGAAAGGGACCCATCTGCCTTTTCACTTCAACGTGATTCCAATGGTGTTGACTTTACAGAAGGCATTAGAATCATTTTTTTGTCTGTTTACTTGCTTGTATGCTTCTCAATAAGCATATTTGAAACATACTTTTAGTTAGCATAACATGTCGTGATACAATGTATTACTGTAAGAAAATCCATCGATACTTTGTCTAACCAGAGGGGATTTTGATCATCTTGTATCCCACCGTGACTAGAGGTAGCATTTTTGAGAATGACATTTGTAAAATAGTAATCAGATGTTAGTCTTGGACCCAAACACTTCTGGAACATATTAGCTTTCACAAGATCACACGGTGATACAGGAAACTGGAAATGAGTCACTCAAGTAGTTAGCGTTGTCCCAGATCTGTTTGTGCTGTCGTGGAAACCTATTTGGCGTTGGCATGACAGCACAAACGGACTGGTAGCCAGGTTGATATGTACTTTGTGCTGTCGTGGAAACCTATTCGGCGTTGGCATGACAGCACAAACAGACTGGTAGCCAGGTTGATATGTACTTTGTGCTGTCGTGGAAACCTATTTGGCGTTGGCATGACAGCACAAACGGACTGGTAGCCATGTTAATATGTACTCTGTGCTGTCGTGGAAACCTATTTGGCGTTGGCATGACAGCACAAACGGACTGGTAGCCAGGTTAATATGTACTTTATGCTGTCGTGGAAACCTATTTGGCGTTGGCATGACAGCACAAACGGACTGGTAGCCAGGTTAATATGTACTTTGTGAGACTCAAAACACTGAAGACAGTTCTGAAACTCTGGACATCTGGCTATACTGCACCTTGACATCTTACCAGCAAGACCCTCCCCCGTGTGTACAGGAAGTAACTGTACATGTCGTCTTTCTGGTGGGAGAGTTTAGGTTTAACATAATAAATGGATACTTTACTTAAACTAATTCTGTAACACGGAAGGACATGCTCATTGTTTGGGAGAGGAAAGACCTGCCTGAGTGCCAGTCTGTCTGCGATCACGCCAACTCGTTGTCATTCCAGATTTCCACCGGTCTAATGTCCATTGCTCTTGTTTCTTGGCCCAAGCAAGTCTCGTCTTATTATTGGTGTCCTTTAGTAGTGGTTTCTTTGCAGCAATTTGACCATGATGGCCTGATTCATGCAGTCTCCTCTGAACAGTTGATGTTGAGACGTGTCTTACTATGTGAACTATTTATTTGGGCTGTAATTTCTGAGGCTGGTAACTAATGAACGTATACTCTGCAGCAGAGGAAACTCTGGGTCTTCCTTTCCTGTGGCGGTCCTCACGAGAGCCAGTTTCATCATAGCGCTTGATGGTATTTGCGACTGCACTTGAATAAACTTTCAAAGTTCTTGGAATTTTACGGATTGACTGACCCTCATGTCTTAAAGTAAAGATGGACTGTTGTTTCTGTTTGCTTTTTTGAGCTGTTCTTGCCATAATATGGACTTGGTCTTTTACCAAGTAGGGCTATCTTCTGTATACCACGCCAACCTTGTCACAACACAACTGATTGGCTCAAAAGCATTAAGAAATTCCACAAATGAACTTTTAACAAGACACACCTGTTAATTGAAATGTATTCCAGGTGACTACCTCATGAAGCTGGTTGAGAGAATGCCAAGAGTATGTGTAACAGATGTAACTTTACGTCGTTGCCCCGACACGGGCGCGAACCAGGGAACTTCTGCACACATCAACAACAGTTGCCCACGAAGCATCGTTACCCATCGCTCCACAAAGGCCGCGGCCCTTGCAGAGCAAGGGGCAACGCTACTTAAAGTCTCAGAGCAAGTGACGTAACTGATTGAAATGCTACTAGCGCGTACCCGCTAACTAGCTAGACATTTCACATCCGTTACACTCACCCCCCTTTCAACCTCCTCCTTTTCCGCAGCAACCAGTGATCCGGGTCAACAGCATCAATGTAACAGTATAACTTTACGTCGTCCCCTTGCCCCGACACGGGCGCGAACCAGGGAACCTCTGCACACATCAACAACGGTTGCCCACGAAGCATCGTTACCCATCGCTCCACAAAGGCCGCGGCCCTTGCAGAGCAAGGGGCAACGCTACTTAAAGTCTCAGAGCAAGTGACGTAACTGATTGAAATGCTACTAGCGCGTACCCGCTAACTAGCTAGCCATTTCACATCCGTTACATATGCAAAGCTGTCATCAAGGCAAAAGGGTGGCTACTTTGAAGAATCTAAAACATAAAATATATTTTGATTTGTTTACACTTTTTTTGGTTACTACATGATTCCATATGTGTTACTTCATAGTTTTGATGTCTTCACTATTATTCTACAATGTAGAAAATAGTAAAAAAACAACAAAAAAAACAACTCTGGAATAAGTAGGTGTGTCCAAACTTTTGACTGGTACTGTACGTGTAATAATATTGTAATATTCGACTAGTATTGGACTTGATAGACTACAATAAGCACATTATGGAAGATAGCTTTATTTTATTTGTAGACTTTTACAAGGATTTTAACATTATTTCATTTTTTAGAATCTTAATTTTTATTTTCTATATTTTCAAAGTGTAATTAAGACACTTTACAGTAACAGTAACAGCTCTGTTAAATTATCCCATGGAACTTCACAGAGATTCGACATTAGATGTGGAATAAACAAGGATGCCCAGTTTCTCCTTTCTTATTTTATTGGTCACACAAGTTATGGCACTTCATCTCAATAAGGATCGTTTTAGGGGTATTCAGATACAAGATAAAGAGAAAATATTCACAATTGGCTGACGACACCAACATTTAAAAGATCATAATGAAGCCAGGAAAGCTATTGAGTGTATTAGTCAATCAAATGTATTGATAAAGACCTTTCTACATCAGCCAATGTCACAAAGTGCAATACAGAAACCCAGCCTAAAACCCCAAACAGCAGGCAATGCAGAAGCACGGTGGCTAGCAAAAAATTCCCTAGAAAGGCAGGAACCCAGGAAGAAACCTAGAGAGGAACCAGGCTCTGAGGGGTGGCCAGTCCTCTTCTGGCTGTGCCGGTGGATATTATAACAGTACAGCAAGATGCTCAAACATTCATAAATGACCAGCAGGGTCAAATAATGCCTTCTCACATGTATCTCGTTTTTCTTTGAATATTAGGAAATGTGAATTAGTTGCGTTGATAAGACATGACTTAAACTCAGTATGTAATATCCCTGTAAAAGATGTGTACTTCTGTCAAAATCTGAAGGTCTGTTCAGATTAGTTTATACCTCCCTTGCCTTCGATGTTCCTCTGTCAGTAACTAAAATGGTTGATACTAAATTATTTAACTTCATATGGAGGAATTAACCTAATTATTTAAGAAAAGCGGTAATATGGACCACCCAAAGTGAGGGAGGTTTGAATGTTCTGGATTTTAAAACCTCTAATATAATCTTTATCATCTAATATTAAATATTTAATTTATATATTCCAACAGATTGGTGGTCTAGAATTCTTACTCAAATGCAACTTGTGGGTAAGATCCCTATTTAGCTTGCTACTTTTCATTAACAAGTACTTATAACTTGGGACTTTATGTACAAACAGAATTTTTCCCCACATAGATATACAATCTGGAATAATAAAGAAATAAAATATAAAAACAAGTCTTTTGTTTTTCCAGAACTGGTTTGACAACAGCATTATCTGGTTAAACAATTATTGAATAATGATGGACAACTATATGATTATCAAGAATTCATGATAAGACACAATGTTACGTTCAAGCCTGAGAAGTTTCAAATAGTTGTTAGAGCTGTCCCTAAAGGTGCTCTTCTTCTGCTTCCTTTAGGGGAATATAACAATACTCCAAGTGCAACTGTTGAGGATTTTGTAGCCTCGATACAACTAGAAAGAATTTACATGTTAAACTATACATGTAATAACATGTATATAAGGAAACAATGTGAATATGTACGATATCAATACGATGTCAATATTCCCTCTGCTAAAATGTACTGGAATGCAGCCCTAGGACAAGTGTACTGGAATGCAGCCCTAGGACAAGTGAACTGGAATGCAGCCCTAGGACAAGTGTACTGGAATGCAGCCCTAGGACAAGTGAACTGGAATGCAGCCCTAGGACAAGTGTACTGGAATGCAGCCCTAGGACAAGTGAACTGGAATGCAGCCTTAAGACAGGTGAACTGGAATGCAGCCCTAGGACAAGTGAACTGGAACAAAGTCTCGTTGTTGTCTGGCAAATATTGTATATGTAATAAGGTGAAAGAAGAATCATACAAACTCATTAATATAATCTATCCTCTAAAGACCTTTATTGTACACAGATTCTAAATAGCTATTGATAATAAATGTGTATTTTGTGGTTGTGACCCAGAGACTCTTTCTTGACCATTTATTTTGGGAATGTTCTTAAGTCATAAAATTTAGGAGTGAGTTAGAATATTTTATTTTAAAATAAACTACTATTAATGTTCATTTGAAAAACTCTGATATGTTTTATTTTGATCTAAATGATATATACCCTGATTTAACTTTAATTGTTAATTTGTTTTATTTTTGCATGGATTATTTATCCATAAAATAAGTGGGAGGAGAACAAACCCCACTTCACATTGTTTAAGATATAATTTAAATATTATTTTGAAATTATGAATACGTTTAAAAACAAAAAAGCAATACCGTACAACTTTTTGACAAATTTTAAATCTCGATATGTAATACCCCTGTCTGTTAGCTTAATGTAATCTTGTTTGTATATTTTTGTTTTTGCATTTGTTTTAAAGTTCATAATAATAATACAAAATAAACTACATGGATTTATGTTTCTAGAACTGTACCGCAATTGAGAATCGATTCACGTTTAGTTGGAGTATTTGGCTGTTTTGGCATCCAGAGCCAATTCACCTTTAAACAGAACATGTGAATGATGACTTTAGCTAGTCAGCTAATTTTCCCCGTTGGATCTGTCTCTTGTATAGATTTAGAACTGGCCTTTGGTAGATAGCATTGTGTTCATCACTCACAGCGTAGAATACATATGATAACATTTGTATAATGTTTTTATTTCATTTCACCTTTACTTAATTAACAAGGTAGGCTAGTTGAGAACAAGATCTCATTTGAAACTGCGACCTGGCCAAGATAAAGCAAAGCAGTTCGACACATACAACAACACAGAGTTACACATGGAATAAACAAAACATACAGTCAATAATACAGTAGAAAAAATGAAACAAAAAGTCTATATACAGTGAGTGCAAATGAGGTAAGATTAGGGAGTTAAGGCAATAAATAGGCCATGGTGACAAAGTAATTACAATATAGCAATTAAACACTGGAATGGTAGATGTGCAGAAGATGAATGTGCAGTAGAGATACTGGGGTGCAAAGGAGCCAGATAAATAAATACAGTATGGGGATGAGGTAGATAGATGGGCTGTTTACAGATGGGCTATGTACAGGTGCAGTGATCTGTGAGCTCTAACAGACTTATACACGTGTAATCATTAAGAAATAACGTATAGTTCCCATATCCAAGGTTTGTGGTCCGTGTAGATTAACATCCTCCCTGGAAACACCGCTGCTATTTTCGGTTCCACTAGTTTTTTGTTGTTGTTGTTGGGCCGTTTGTCATTGAGGCGCATGCTCAGTGGTACTCTAGCGCCTTTGTGTGTCTCAGGACCAGTTCAGGTCTGGCGGTGCTAAACTACTTAGCTACCGCCGTTTCTCCCGTCTTCAACAACACACCGCACACAGAGGTAGCCGAGCTTATCAACTAGCTAAATCATGGTGAATGTAAAGAAACGGAAAGGTCGAGTCGTTATCGACTCTGACTCTGAAGACAGCGCTAGTGATGATAATTTAGATCAGGTGAGTCTTGCACCTTTTCTGGATTTGAATTTGTTTTCCGCTACTTAGCAGGCAGGGGTGGTTGACAACCGGATAAGAACAGTTTGGGTTAGCTAGCTAATGTTAGCATGCTGGCTGTGTCTTGAGTTTGGAGGAAAACACCGCGCCGTAGGCCTGAAGTTTTATTGGCGTTATTTATTTCCCAGTATAATATCATGTGGCAACATTAATCTAACCCGTTGTCATAATTTGGTCATCAGAGAATACACTGACCTGCGGATTTATAACATTATATCCTGCAAGACGTAATGGGCGCAGCTAAAGTTATATTTTGGTGTTGACAAAACAGTTAGCTAGCTAGTTAGCTTAACCATAAGCTAAAGTTAGCTTCGGAGGAATGTGTTGAAAGATAGCATGTCATGTTACTTACTTTACAGACAATGTTGTGCTATTAAAAACATGCCAATCGTAGATTTAACATCACGTAACTTGCCGCAGTGAAGTTGCTAACTAGCTAGTTATCTTTGCTAGCTTGGTGTTAAACTTAATACTAGTTAGTTAGCAGCTAATTAATATCATAATGCTTGTGTTGGTAGTTAACAATTCGGCCTGTTGGTTAACATAAACAAACATAGCTACAATTTAAAATTGACACACACTACAACAGAGAGATTTATTACTAAGTGATGTCTCATTAGTTATCTACATAGCATCATATTGAAATACAATAAGTTAAGTTGCACAACCTATAAAATGAAAGACGACACAATAAAAGTGAGTGACTGAGAAACTATGAATCACTTACTACTACAGTACTATAACGCTTTCTAACACGCAGAAACCACTGTAAATATGCTGTAAAGGAGATTTGTCGGTCAATTGAAATGTTACCTTAACACATCCGCTGTCCCCTGAGCAAACCATGCAGCATTCATCCTGTAAAAATCTATTCATATTAACTGTTGATCTATGTTGTTACAAGATGTCAGTTTCTCCACTATTGTGCCTTTTTCTCTATTCAGAATATCTAATAATATCTATATCGTAACATAATGTGCGCTCCTCAACTTCGGCCCTCTATTTCCCCATCACTATAAGTTCACTCGTCCATGCTTTAAACTCACCTCTTGTCTCTCTCACCCTGTGGCCCCCAGGAGCTCCTGTCTCTGGCCACCAAGAGGAAGAGGGTGGACTCGGATGACCAGCAGGACGACCAGCAGGATGACCAGCAGGACAACCAGCCGGTCAGCAAGCCCGCAGCCTCATCAGACTCAGAGACATCAGACAGTGATGATGAGGTATGTCACAGTAACGTCCTCTCTCCATATTGTTTGATCTTCTTACGGCTGTTTTCCCCGGACTAAGAAGCACGCCCAATGTAAAGGGTCACCTTTGAAATAACTTCTTAATCCCCCAGATTTGGCTTAATCTGTGTACAGGAAATCAACCCTCATGAAAGAGACACTGTATAAGTGAACATTACTTTCTTATCGTCCTTGACGCTTCACTTGACGTTCTGTTTTCTGTGTTGTTTTCACGTAGTGGACCGCCGGTGGTCCTAAAGTCAAGAAGAAGGTCAAGCCAGGGAAACCGACGGCAACAGAGAAGAAGAAAGAGGCAGCGAAGAAGAGGGTTCATAAAGCTGCTTCGTCCGGGAGTTCTGGTGGAGACAGTTCTGCTGACAGCTCTGCCCCCGAGGAGGGTACGTTTAAAAATATATATTTAAAAAAAAAAATGGTTGCAGACCGATTCTACACCCTTTCTTACGAAGTGTGAACTTACATACGCCCTCTCGTGGATTTAATAGTGGAAACTCCCTCCAGCAGGGCGATAGAGCGTTGGGTTAGTGGTTAGAGTGGAGGGGCGGCAGCGTAGCCTAGTGGTTAGAGCGTTGGGCCAGTAACCGAAAGGTTGCTAGTTTGACTCCGAGCTGACAAGGTAAAAATCTGTCATTCTGCCCCTGAACAAGGCAGTTAACCCACTTTTTCTAGGCCGTCATTGAAAATAAGAATTTGTTCTTAACTGACGTGCCTAGTTAAATAAATAAAATAAACCTGCTTACAACAATCTAAAGCTTTTACGTCCACACTTCAGGAGGTAACCCAAGAGATTAGTAGCTGTCAGTGGTTCCACTAACAACAGTAAGTTCTCTGAAGGTCCGGGCTCATTCTGGAATCCTCTGTCCTTGGCTCCTTCTCAAAACACATTGGAGAGGATGATCCGAGGGGAGGGACCTTCTATCTTCTCCTACAATACGGTTGAGAAGGAGGTGAGGAGATCGGATGCAAGGAAACATAAAAAGACGAATTGAGACAGACCCCACGAGAGTGGTTAATTGCTGCCTTTGGTTAATGTGACCAACAATTGATTTGACTCTCATATTGAAAGGTGCCTTAACACAGACAAAATATGCTGCTATAGAGACGGCCCTGTATCGTCGTGGCCATGGAGGCGGCCCTGTATCGTCGTGGCCATGGAGGCGGCCCTGTATCGTCGTGGCCATGGAGGCGGCCCTGTATCGTCGTGGCCATGGAGGCGGCCCTGTATCGTCGTGGCCATGGAGGCGGCCCTGTATCGAGGCGGCCCTGTATCGTCGTGGCCATGGAGGCGGCCCTGTATCGTCGTGGCCATGGAGGCGGCCCTGTATCGTCGTGGCCATGGAGGCGGCCCTGTATCGTCGTGGCCATGGAGGCGGCCCTGTATCGTCGTGGCCATGGAGGCGGCCCTGTATCGTCGTGGCCATGGAGGCGGCCCTGTATCGTCGTGGCCATGGAGGCGGCCCTGTATCGAGGCGGCCCTGTATCGTCGTGGCCATGGAGGCGGCCCTGTATCGTCGTGGCCATGGAGGCGGCCCTGTATCGTCGTGGCCATGGAGGCGGCCCTGTATCGTCGTGGCCATGGAGGCGGCCCTGTATCGTCGTGGCCATGGAGGCGGCCCTGTATCGTCGTGGCCATGGAGGCGGCCCTGTATCGTCGTGGCCATGGAGGCGGCCCTGTATCGTCGTGGCCATGGAGGCGGCCCTGTATCGTCGTGGCCATGGAGGCGGCCCTGTATCGTCGTGGCCATGGAGGCGGCCCTGTATCGTCGTGGCCATGGAGGCGGCCCTGTATCGTCGTGGCCATGGAGGCGGCCCTGTATCGTCGTGGCCATGGAGACGGCCCTGTATCGTCGTGGCCATGGAGACGGCCCTGTATCGTCGTGGCCATGGAGACGGCCCTGTATCGTCGTGGCCATGGAGACGGCCCTGTATCGTCGTGGCCATGGAGACGGCCCTGTATCGTCGTGGCCATGGAGGCGTCCCTGTATCGTCGTGGACATGGAGGCGGCCCTGTATCGTCGTGGCCATGGAGGCGGCCCTGTATCGTCGTGGCCATGGAGGCGGCCCTGTATCGTCGTGGCCATGGAGGCGGCCCTGTATCGTCGTGGCCATGGAGGCGGCCCTGTATCGTCGTGGCCATGGAGGCGGCCCTGTATCGTCGTGGCCATGGAGGCGGCCCTGTATCGTCGTGGCCATGGAGGCGGCCCTGTATCGTCGTGGCCATGGAGGCGGCCCTGTATCGTCGTGGCCATGGAGGCGGCCCTGTATCGTCGTGGCCATGGAGGCGGCCCTGTATCGTCGTGGCCATGGAGGCGGCCCTGTATCGTCGTGGCCATGGAGGCGGCCCTGTATCGTCGTGGCCATGGAGGCGGCCCTGTATCGTCGTGGCCATGGAGGCGGCCCTGTATCGTCGTGGCCATGGAGGCGGCCCTGTATCGTCGTGGCCATGGAGGCGGCCCTGTATCGTCGTGGCCATGGAGGCGGCCCTGTATCGTCGTGGCCATGGAGGCGGCCCTGTATCGTCGTGGCCATGGAGGCGGCCCTGTATCGTCGTGGCCATGGAGGCGGCCCTGTATCGTCGTGGCCATGGAGGCGGCCCTGTATCGTCGTGGCCATGGAGGCGGCCCTGTATCGTCGTGGCCATGGAGGCGGCCCTGTATCGTCGTGGCCATGGAGGCGGCCCTGTATCGTCGTGGCCATGGAGGCGGCCCTGTATCGTCGTGGCCATGGAGGCGGCCCTGTATCGTCGTGGCCATGGAGGCGGCCCTGTATCGTCGTGGCCATGGAGGCGGCCCTGTATCGTCGTGGCCATGGAGGCGGCCCTGTATCGTCGTGGCCATGGAGGCGGCCCTGTATCGTCGTGGCCATGGAGGCGGCCCTGTATCGTCGTGGCCATGGAGGCGGCCCTGTATCGTCGTGGCCATGGAGGCGGCCCTGTATCGTCGTGGCCATGGAGGCGGCCCTGTATCGTCGTGGCCATGGAGGCGGCCCTGTATCGTCGTGGCCATGGAGGCGGCCCTGTATCGTCGTGGCCATGGAGGCGGCCCTGTATCGTCGTGGCCATGGAGGCGGCCCTGTATCGTCGTGGCCATGGAGGCGGCCCTGTATCGTCGTGGCCATGGAGGCGGCCCTGTATCGTCGTGGCCATGGAGGCGGCCCTGTATCGTCGTGGCCATGGAGGCGGCCCTGTATCGTCGTGGCCATGGAGGCGGCCCTGTATCGTCGTGGCCATGGAGGCGGCCCTGTATCGTCGTGGCCATGGAGGCGGCCCTGTATCGTCGTGGCCATGGAGGCGGCCCTGTATCGTCGTGGCCATGGAGGCGGCCCTGTATCGTCATATAGATGCAGTCTAAAAGAGGATCCCATTTATGCCGTCTTTCTCTCCACAACAATGCTAATGCCATATAATGTTCTCCTCCACCAGGTGAGGTGTCTGACTCAGAGAGCAACAGCTCTGCCTCCAGCTCAGACTCCTCGTCGGAGGACGATGTCTTCAGGGACGGCTACGGAGAGGACCTGATGGGAGACGAGGAGGACAGGGCTCGGCTGGAGCAGATGACTGAGAAGGAGAGGGAGCAGGAGCTCTTCAACAGGATAGAGAAGAGGGAGGTGCTCAAGAGGAGGTGAGAATAGGACCAGCAGAGGAGTTGTTACCGTCTGTCTGGAGCCATAAGAGTACAGGGCCAGGGGTGTGTTCAGCAGGAGAGTTGTTACCATCTGTCTGGAGCCATAAGAGTACAGGGCCAGGGGTGTGTTCAGCAGGAGAGTTGTTACCATCTGTCTGGAGCCATAAGAGTACAGGGCCAGGGGTGTGTTCACCAGGAGAGTTGTTACCATCTGTCTGGAGCCATAAGAGTACAGGGCCAGGGGTGTGTTCAGCAGGAGAGTTGTTACCATCTGTCTGGAGCCATAAGAGTACAGGGCCAGGGGTGTGTTCAGCAGGAGAGTTGTTACCATCTGTCTAGAGCCATAAGAGTACAGGGCCAGGGGTGTGTTCACCAGGAGAGTTGTTACCATCTGTCTGGAGCCATAAGAGTACAGGGCCAGGGGTGTGTTCACCAGGAGAGTTGTTACCATCTGTCTGGAGCCATAAGAGTACAGAGGCTTGTTGGCTTGTGAACATTATTCTAGTTATTTTGTTCATATAAAGAATTTTTAAGAAAGGTGAATGAATAGCACACCCAAGATATAGAGTTTCACAATCCCTGTGGCTGTTATACTTGATCAGTAGACCAGTTGACTTTGTTCGGCTGTTTTAGGTGATATGAAATGAATATCCTGGGATTATTACTACGTAACTCGTCATCGAACACCGTTCGCCTGACACTGTGAATCTTTCTGTCAGATTTGAAATTAAAAAGAAGCTGAAAACAGCGAAGAAGAAGGAGAAAGAGGAGAAGAAAAAGAAACACGAAGAAGAACACAAGAAGCGTGAGAGATCATCCAGCGGTCATCATGAGGACCGAAGTCATCAGGACCAGCAAGTGGTGAGTACATCTTCTAATCCCAGAAACTTGTATAGAAACAACAGCACTTACTTTAGTTTGTTTTCCATTAGTCCTTACCGGTACATTGTGACTGCGTTCTCCTTGTAGGTTATGTCTCACAACAAGGAGAGGAGAACTAAACGGGATGAGAAACTAGATAAAAAGTCTCAGGCCATGGAGGAACTGAAAGCAGAGAGAGAGAAGAAGAAAACCAGGACAGGTCTGTTGACTGTGCAGTGTTTGTCCTCACATTTCCATTGTCATCAAGCGATACATGTAGTCAATAGATGGCATTTATGGACTGGGTCAACGGGTGGTTGTGAAACCGGGGGGGGGGGTGTTATCTGTATTTCTCCAATAAGAAATGTTGGTTTTCTTATTTCCTATTCCTATATAATTCTTATTTCCTTTTGTAAAACATTTTGGTTTGTCTTCCTGTGTATTGAACTTTGATCTCTGTTGGGAGAACAGAAGACATGTTTGTGAAATGTACTTTAAATAAAGTTTTTAAAGTGATTTGTCTGCTAAATGACAATATTTTTTAAATTTGGACAGCGGAGCTCCTGGCGAAACGGCTGCCCCTGAAAACCAGCGAGGTTTACTCAGACGATGAGGAGGAGGAAGAGGAGGAGGATGACGACGACAAATCATCTGTAAAGAGCGATCGCAGTTCACACTCTTCATCTTATTCCGAAGACGAGGAGTGAGTATCTTTTTATCTATCCGCTGCAGATAATGATAGACAGATAATGCTTTAATTGATAGTACTACTGTTTGTGTGTCAGCTGTAGATATACAGATAATGCTTTAATTGATAGTACTGTGTGTGTCAGCTGAAGATGGACAGATAATGCTTTAATTGATAGTACAACTGTGTGTGTCAGCTGTAGATGGACAGATAATGCTTTAATTGATAGTTCTACTGTGTGTGTGTGTGTGTGTGTGTGTCTGCTGTAGATGGACAGATAATGGTTTTGTTGATAGTACTACTGAGTGTGTCAGCTGTAGATATACAGATAATGTTTTAATTGATAGTACTGTGTGTGTCAGCTGAAGATGGACAGATAATGCTTTAATTGATAGTACTACTGTGTGTGTCTGCTGTAGATGGACAGATCATGGTTTTGTTGATAGTTCTACTGAGTGTGTGTGTGCGAGTGTGTGTGCTGTAGATAGACAGATAATGCTTTAATTGACAGTACTACTAAGTGTGTCAGCTGTAGATGGACAGATAATGCTTTAATTGATAGTACTACTGTGTGTGTCTGCTGTAGATAGACAGATAATGGTTTAATTGATAGTTCTACTGAGTGTGTCAGCTGTAGATATACAGATAATGCTTTAATTGATAGTACTGTGTGTCAGCTGAAGATGGACAGATAATGCTTTAATTGATAGTACTACTGTGTGTGTGTCTGCTGTAGATAGACAGATAATGGTTTTGTTGATAGTACTACTGTGTGTCTGCTGTAGATAGACAGATAATGGTGTAGTTGATAGACGGATAATGCTTTAATTGATAGTTCTACTGAGTCGGTCGGCTGTAGATAGACAGATAATGCTGTAATTGATAGACAGATAATGGTTTAGTTGATAGTTATACTGAGTGTGTCTGCTGCAGATAGACAGATAATGATTTAGTTGATAGACAGATCATGGTTTAATTGATAGTTCTACTGAGAGTGTCTGCTGTAGAGAGTTGTACTGTTGTTCAGTGCCAGGAAACATTTTGATAATAGCTCTATATGGACAGTTTTATTCCATTCCGGGTCTTGTAAGTTGTTTTTCTTGAGATAAGAAAACACTTGACCAACGTTTCTGTTTCCTGTCTTTGTGTCGTTCCAGGAAAGAGGAGACGCCACCGAAGTCGCAGCCCGTGTCACTACCAGACGAACTGAACCGCGTGCGTCTGTCCCGACACAAACTGGAGCGCTGGTGTCACATGCCGTTCTTCCAGAAGACCGTGAACGGTTGCTTCGTACGGATAGGCATCGGGAACAGTAGTAGCAAACCAGTTTACAGGGTAACAAGATGCAGTTATTTATTGGGGCAGTTTCCTGGACCCAGATTAAGATAGTTCAATGGTGAATCTCCATTGAAAGTGACTAGGGCTTACTCTGTGTCTGGGGGAAACCAGCCGTATTCCTATTTAACTTTGGAGATTGTTCCTTGGCAATGTTGCTGTAGACCTTTTTCTATATGTTTTGTGTCATTTGAATTTTCAGTTAGCTATGTTCAATAATTAGTATTTCTTGTAATTCCCTGTGATAAGGTGGCTGAAATAGTTGACGTGGTAGAGACGGCTAAGGTGTACCAGTTGGGAACGACCCGGACGAACAAAGGACTACAGTTACGGTACGGCGGCATCATTCATTTAAAACTACTCTGCTCTTACCTGCTACTACCCTTGGCTTTCTCCTCTGCCCGTTTCTCTCCTCCTCTGCCCGTTTCTCTCCTCCTCTGCCCGTTTCTCTCCTCCTCTGCCCGTTTCTCTCCTCCTCTGCCCGTTTCTCTCCTCCTCTGCCCGTTTCTCTCCTCCTCTGCCCGTTTCTCTCCTCCTCTGCCCGTTTCTCTCCTCCTCTGCCCGTTTCTCTCCTCCTCTGCCCGTTTCTTTCCTCCTCTGCCCGTTTCTCTCCTCCTCTGCCCGTTTCTCTCCTCCTCTGCCCGTTTCTCTCCTCCTCTGCCCGTTTCTCTCCTCCTCTGCCCGTTTCTCTCCTCCTCTGCCCGTTTCTCTCCTCCTCTGCCCGTTTCTTTCCTCCTCTGCCCGTTTCTCTCCTCCTCTGCCCGTTTCTCTCCTCCTCTGCCCGTTTCTCTCCTCCTCTGCCCGTTTCTCTCCTCCTCTGCCCGTTTCTCTCTTCCTCTGCCCGTTTCTCTCTTCCTCTGCCCGTTTCTCTCCTCCTCTGCCCGTTTCTCTCCTCCTCTGCCCGTTTCTCTCCTCCTCTGCCCGTTTCTCTCCTCCTCTGCCCGTTTCTCTCCTCCTCTGCCCGTTTCTCTCCTCCTCTGCCCGTTTCTCTCTGCCTGTTTCTCTCCTCCTCTGCCTGTTTCTCTCCTCCTCTGCCCGTTTCTCTCTGCCTGTTTCTCTCCTCCTCTGCCCGTTTCTCTCCTCCTCTGCCCGTTTCTCTCCTCCTCTGCCCGTTTCTCTCTGCCTGTTTCTCTCCTCCTCTGCCTGTTTCTCTCCTCCTCTGCCCGTTTCTCTCCTCCTCTGCCCGTTTCTCTCCTCCTCTGCCCGTTTCTCTCCTCCTCTGCCCGTTTCTCTCCTCCTCTGCCCGTTTCTCTCCTCCTCTGCCCGTTTCTCTCCTCCTCTGCCCGTTTCTCTCCTCCTCTGCCCGTTTCTCTCCTCCTCTGCCCGTTTCTCTCCTCCTCTGCCCGTTTCTCTCCTCCTCTGCCTGTTTCTCTCTGCCTGTTTCTCTCTGCCTGTTTCTCTCTGCCCGTTTCTCTCCTCCTCTGCCCGTTTCTCTCCTCCTCTGCCCGTTTCTCTCTGCCCGTTTCTCTCTGCCCGTTTCTCTCTGCCCGTTTCTCTCCTCCTCTGCCCGTTTCTCTCCTCCCCTTTCTCTCTGCCCGTTTCTCTCCTCCTCTGCCCGTTTCTCTCTGCCCGTTTCTCTCTGCCCGTTTCTCTCTGCCCGTTTCTCTCTGCCCGTTTCTCTCCTCCTCTGCCCGTTTCTCTCTGCCCGTTTCTCTCCTCCTCTGCCCGTTTCTCTCTGCCCGTTTCTGTCCTCCTCTGCCCGTTTCTCTCTGCCCGTTTCTCTCTGCCCGTTTCTCTCTGCCCGTTTCTCTCTGCCCGTTTCTCTCTGCCCGTTTCTCTCTGCCCGTTTCTCTCTGCCCGTTTCTCTCTGCCCGTTTCTCTCTGCCCGTTTCTCTCCTCCTCTGCCCGTTTCTCTCTGCCCGTTTCTCTCCTCCTCTGCCCGTTTCTCTCCTCCTCTGCCCGTCTCTCTGCCCGTTTCTCTCTGTCCGTTTCTCTCCTCCTCTGCCCGTTTCTCTCTGCCCGTTTCTCTCTGCCCGTTTCTCTCTGCCCGTTTCTCTCTGCCCGTTTCTCTCCTCCTCTGCCCGTTTCTCTCTGCCCGTTTCTCTCCTCCTCTGCCCGTTTCTCTCCTCCCCTTTCTCTCTGCCCGTTTCTCTCCTCCTCTGCCCGTTTCTCTCTGCCCGTTTCTCTCCTCCCCTTTCTCTCTGCCCGTTTCTCTCTGCCCGTTTCTCTCTGCCCGTTTCTCTCTGCCCGTTTCTCTCCTCCTCTGCCCGTTTCTCTCTGCCCGTTTCTCTCCTCCTCTGCCCGTTTCTCTCTGCCCGTTTCTCTCCTCCTCTGCCCGTTTCTCTCTGCCCGTTTCTCTCCTCCTCTGCCCGTTTCTCTCTGCCCGTTTCTCTCTGCCCGTTTCTCTCTGCCCGTTTCTCTCTGCCCGTTTCTCTCCTCCTCTGCCCGTTTCTCTCTGCCCGTTTCTCTCTGCCCGTTTCTCTCTGCCCGTTTCTCTCCTCCTCTGCCCGTTTCTCTCCTCCTCTGCCCGTCTCTCTGCCCGTTTCTCTCCTCCTCTGCCCGTTTCTCTCTGCCCGTTTCTCTCTGCCCGTTTCTCTCTGCCCGTTTCTCTCTGCCCGTTTCTCTCTGCCCGTTTCTCTTTGCCCGTTTCTCTCCTCCTCTGCCCGTTTCTCTCTGCCCGTTTCTCTCCTCCTCTGCCCGTTTCTCTCCTCCTCTGCCCGTTTCTCTCTGCCCGTTTCTCTCTGCCCGTTTCTCTCCTCCTCTGCCCGTTTCTCTCCTCCTCTGCCCGTTTCTCTCCTCCTCTGCCCGTTTGTCTATGCCGACTAAATGTTTCTCTGTGTTCTGTCCCATATTTCTCCTCTAGGCATGGTGGTGACACCCGAGTCTTCAGACTGGAGTTTGTGTCCAATCAGGAGTTCACAGAAAACGAGTTCATGAAGTGGAAAGAGGCGGTGAGTTGACTGGAGGAGCATGCTGATTGGATGGTTGACTTGAGGGAGTGGCAGGAGGCGAATGCTGATTGGATAGTTGACTTGAGGAAGTGGCAGGAGGAGAATGCTGATTGGATGGTTGACTTGAGGGGGTGGCAGGAGGAGAATGCTGATTGGATGGTTGACTTGAGGGAGTGGCAGGAGGAGAATGCTGATTGGATGGTTGACCTGAGGGGGTGGCAGGAGGAGAATGCTGATTGGATGGTTGACCTGAGGAAGTGGCAGGAGGAGAATGCTGATTGGATAGTTGACTTGAGAAAGTGGCAGTAGGAGAATGCTGATTGGATGGTTGACTTGAGGGAGTGGCAGGAGGAGAATGCTGATTGGATGGTTGACTTGAGGGAGTGGCAGGAGGAGAATGCTGATTGGATGGTTGACTTGAGGGAGTGGCAGGAGGAGAATGCTGATTGGATGGTTGACTTGAGGGAGTGGCAGGAGGAGAATGCTGATTGGATGGTTGACTTGAGGGGGTGGCAGGAGGAGAATGCTGATTGGATGGTTGACTTGAGGGGGTGGCAGGAGGAGAATGCTGATTGGATGGTTGACTTGAGGGAGTGGCAGGAGGAGAATGCTGATTGGATGGTTGACTTGAGGGACTGGCAGGAGGAGAATGCTGATTGAAAGGTTGACTTGAGGGACTGGCAGGAGGAGAATGCTGATTGGATGGTTGACTTGAGGGACTGGCAGGAGGAGAATGCTGATTGGATGGTTGACTTGAGGGAGTGGCAGGAGGAGAATGCTGATTGGATGGTTGACTTGAGGGAGTGGCAGGAGGAGAATGCTGATTGGATGGTTGACTTGAGGGAGTGGCAGGAGGAGAATGCTGATTGGATGGTTGACTTGAGGGAGTGGCAGGAGGAGAATGCTGATTGGATGGTTGACTTGAGGGAGTGGCAGGAGGAGAATGCTGATTGGATGGTTGACTTGAGGGGGTGGCAGGAGGAGAATGCTGATTGGATGGTTGACTTGAGGAAGTGGCAGGAGGAGAATGCTGATTGGATAGTTGACTTGAGGAAGTGGCAGGAGGAGAATGTGGGTGCGTTCAGCATGACGCAATGTTTTGGAACGTTCAGATAGAAATATTCCTTGTAGAACAAACATGCCTCTCTATGTAGAATAAGGAATCACATTAGATCTATTCATGACATTTCTATCTGCGATGTTAAACAACATTTAGTTACTGAACATCAAATCAAATTTTATTTGTTACATGCGCCGAATACAGCAGGTGAAATGCTTACTTACAAGCTCTTAACCAACAATGCGTTTATTTTTTTTAAGTAAAAAAAAAAGTATGAGATAAGAATAACAAATAATTAAAGAGCAGCAGTAAAATAACAATAGCGGGGCTATATACCGGGGGTACCGGTACAGAGTCAATATGCGGGGGCACCAGTGTCGAGGTAATAGGTGGGGTGTGGGGGGGGCAAATGGTCTGGGTAGCCATTTGATTAGCTGTTAGGAGTCTTGTGGCTTGGGGGTAAAAGCCGTTTAGAAGCTTCTTGGACCGAGACTTGGCGATCCAGTACCACTTGCCGTGTGGTAGCAGAGAGAACAGTCTATGAGTAGGGTGGCTGGAGTCTTTGACCATTTTTAGGACCTTCCTCTGATACCGCCTGGTATAGAGGTCCTGGATGGCAGGAAGTTTGGCCCCGGTGATGTACTGGGCCGTACGCACTATGCTGATTGGATGTAGACTTGAAAGTGGTGGTAGAGAATGCTGATTGGATGTAGACTTGAGGAAGTGGTGGTGGGAGAAAGCTGATTGGATGTAGACTTGGGGAAGTGGTGGTGGGAGAATGCTGATTGGATGTAGACTTGAGGAAGTGGCAGTGGAGCATGCTGATTGGATGTAGACTTGAAAGTGGTGGTAGAGAATGCTGATTGGATGTAGACTTGAGGAAGTGGTGGTGGGAGAATGCTGATTGGATGTAGACTTGAGGAAGTGGCAGTGGAGCATGCTGATTGGATGTAGACTTGAGGAAGTGGCAGTGGAGCATGCTGATTGGATGTAGACTTGAGGAAGTTCCAGTGGGAGCGTGCTGATTGGATGAGGCATGGTTGCTTTAACTCCACCATTTGGTAGATGGCAAAATTTCAAACAGACCAGTTGATTAGCGAGAGTGAATGGATAGATTAATGCTGTGGATACTTAGATGGATACTTAGATGGATACTTAGATGGATACTTAGATGGATACTTAGATGGATACTTAGATGGATACTTAGATGGATACTTAGATGGATACTTAGATGGATACTTAGATGGATACTTAGATGGATACTTAGATGGCTGGTTGGATGGTTGGTTGGATGGCTGGTTGGATGGATGGTTGGTTGGATGGTTGGTTGGATGGTTGGTTGGATGGCTAGTTGGATGGCTAGTTGGATGGCTAGTTGGATGGCTAGTTGGATGGCTAGTTAGATGGTTGGATGGATGGCTAGTTGGATGGCTAGTTGGATGGCTGGTTGGATGACTGGTTGGATGACTAGTTGGATGGCTGGTTGGATGGTTGGTTGGATGGTTGGTTGGATGGCTGGTTGGATGGCTAGTTGGATGGCTAGTTGGATGGCTAGTTGGATGGCTAGTTGGATGGCTAGTTGGATGGCTAGTTGGATGGCTAGTTGGATGGTTGGATGGATGGCTAGTTGGATGGCTGGTTGGATGGCTAGTTGGATGGCTGGTTGGATGGCTGGTTGGATGGCTGGTTGGATGGCTGGTTGGATGGCTAGTTGGATGGCTAGTTGGATGGCTAGTTGGATGACTAGTTGAATGGCTGGTTGGATGGTTGGTTGGATGGCTGGTTGGATGGTTGGTTGGATGGCTGGTTGGATGACTAGTTGGATGGCTGGTTGGATGGCTAGTTAGATGGCTGGTTGGATGGCTAGTTAGATGGCTGGTTGGATGACTAGTTGAATGGCTGGTTGGATGGCTAGTTGGATGGCTAGTTGGATGGCTAGTTGGATGGCTAGTTGGATGGCTAGTTGGATGGCTAGTTGGATGGCTAGTTGGATGGCTAGTTGGATGGCTAGTTAGATGGTTGGATGGATGGCTAGTTGGATGGCTAGTTGGATGGCTAGTTGGATGGCTGGTTGGATGGCTAGTTGGATGGCTAGTTAGATGGTTGGATGGATGGCTAGTTGGATGGCTAGTTGGATGGCTAGTTGGATGGCTGGTTGGATGGCTAGTTGGATGGCTAGTTGGATGGCTAGTTGGATGGCTAGTTAGATGGTTGGATGGATGGCTAGTTGGATGGCTAGTTGGATGGCTGGTTGGATGGCTGGTTGGATGGCTAGTTAGATGGCTGGTTAGATGGCTGGTTAGATGGCTGGTTGGATGGCTGGTTGGATGGTTGGATGACTAGTTGGATGGCTGGTTGGATGGCTAGTTAGATGGTTGGATGGATGGATGGATGGCTGGTTAGGCGACTGGTTGGATGGCTGGTTGGATGACTAGTTGGATGGCTGGTTAGGCGACTGGTTGGATGGCTGGTTGGATGACTAGTTGGATGACTAGTTGGATGACTAGTTAGGCGGCTGGTTGGATGCTAGTTAGTTGGATAGTTAGGTGGCTACTTAGCCTCACAGGTTATGTTATGTCAGGCCTGTCGTAGTGCAGTCTCTCTTGTGGACTATTGAACGTGTTATGTCTCTTCTCTCTGTCTACAGATGATCATAGCCAGTATGCAGGTTCCCACTCTAGATGAGATCAATAAGAAGGAGCAGGCCATCAAAGAGGCTTGTAACTACAAATTCAACGACAAAGACATAGAGGACGTAAGTACACTACATGACCAAAAGTATGTGGACACCTGCTCGTCCAACATCTCATTCCAAAAATCATGGGCATTAATATGGAGTTGGTCCCCCCCCCCCTTTGCTGCTATAACAGCCTCCACTTTTCTGGGAAGGCTTTTTCACTAGATGTTGGGAGGGGACTTGCTTCCATTCAGCCACGAGCATTAGTGAGGTCGGGCACTGATGTTGGGGCTATTAGGCAAATTCATCCCAAAGGTGTTCGATAGGGTTGAGGTCAGGCCAGTCAAGTTCTTCCACACCGATGTCCACAAATCATTTCTGTATGGACCTCGGTTTTTGCACGGGGGCATTGTCATGCCGAAACAGGAAAAGTCCTTCCCCAAACTGTTGGCACAAATCTTGAAGCACAGAATCGTCTAGAATGTCATTGTATGCTGTAGCGATAAGATTTCAGGTGCTTCTACACCTGCATTCTAGCTGTTTGGGGTTTTAGGCTGGGTCTCTGTACAGCACTTCGAGACATTAGCTGATGTACGAAGGGCTATATAAAATAAACTTGATTGAAACTTGATTTGCCTTCACTGGAACTAAGGGGCCCGAAACCATGAAAAACAGCCCCAGACCATTATTCCTCCTCCACCAAACTTTACAGTTGGCACTATGCATTGGGGCAGGTAGTGTTCTCCTAGCATCCGCCAAACCCAGATTTGTCCGTCAGACTGCCAGAATGTGAAGCGTGATTCATCACTCCAGAGAACGTGTTTCCACTGCTCCAGAGTCCAATGGTGGTCATTGTGTGGCCTGCTGGAGGTCATTTTGCAGGGCTCTGGCAGTGCTGCTCCTGCTCAAAGGCGGAGGTAGCGGTCCTGCTGCTGGGTTGTTGGCCTCCTCCACGTCTCCTGATGTACTGGCCTGTCTCCTGGTAGCGCCTCCATGCTCTGGACACTACGCTGACAGACACAGCAAACCTTCTTGCCACAGCTCGCATTGATGTGCCATCCTGGATGAGCTGCACTACCTGAGCCACTTGTGTGGGTTGTAGACTCCGTCTCATGCTACCACTAGAGTGAGAGCACCGCCAGCATTAAAAAGTGACCAAAACATCAGCCAGGAAGCACAGGAACTGAGAAGTGGTCTGTGGTCACCACCTGCAGAACCATTCCTTTTTTGGGGGTGTCTTGCTAATTGCCTATAATTTCCAGCTTTTGTCTATTCCATTTGCACAACAGCATGTGAAATTTATTGTCAATCAGTGTTGCTTCCTAAGTGGACAGTTTGATTTCATAGAAGTGTGATTGACTTGGAGTTACATTGTGTTGTTTAAGTGTTCCCTTTATTTTTTTGAGCAGTGTATTTTTAAAATCTGCATATTTTGGTAATATTGCCTGCTAACATGAATTTCTTATAACTATGGAAATTGTGTCACTTCTCTTGCATTCTGTGCAGGCAGAGTCAGGGTATATGCAGCAGTTTGGGCCGCCTGGCTCATTGCGAACTGTGTGAAGTCCATTTATTCCTAACAAAGGCCCTAATTAATTTGCCGGAATTGTACATAATTATGACATAACATTGAAGGGTGTGCAATGTAACAACAATATGTAGACTTATGAATGCCACCCGTTAGATAAAATACGGAACGGTTCCGTATTTCACTGAAAGAATAAACGTTTTGTTTTCGAAATGATAAGTTTCCGGATTCGACCATTTTAATGACCTACGGCTCGTATTTCTGTGTGTTATTATGTTATAATTAAGTCTTTGATTTGATAGAGCAGTCTGACTGAGCGATGGTAGGCACCAGCAGGCTCGTAAGCATTCATTCAAACAGCACTTTCATACGTTTTGCCAGCAGCTCTTCGCTGTGCTTCAAGCATTGAGCTGTTTATGACTTCACGCCTATCAACTCCCGAGATTAGGCTGGTGTAACCGATGTGAAATGGCTAGCTAGTTAGCGGGGTGCGTGCTAATAGCGTTTCAGACGTCACTCGCTCTGAGACTTGGAGTAGTTGTTCCCCTTGCTCTGCATGGGTAACGATGCTTCGAGGGTGGCTGTTGTCGTTGTGTTCCTGGTTCGAGCCCAGGTAGCGACAAGGAGAGGGACGGAAGCTATACTGTTACACTGGTAATACTATAGTGCCTATAAGAACATCCAATAGTCAAAGGTATATGATATACAAATGGTATAGAGAGAAAGTCCTATAATTCCTATAATAACTACAACCTAAAACTTCTTACCTGGGAATATTGAAGACTCTTGTTAAAAGGAACCACCAGCTTTCATATGTTCTCATGTTCTGAGCAAGGAACTTAAACGTTAGCTTTCTTACATGGCACATATTGCACTTTTACTTTCTTCTCCAACACTTTGTTTTTGCATTATTTAAACCAAATTGAACAGGTTTAATTATTTATTTGAGGCTAAATTGATTTTATTGATGTATTATATTAAGTTAAAATACCGTAAGTGTTCATTTAGTATTGCTGTAATTGTCATTATTACACATAATTTTAGAAAATCGTCCGATTTAATCGTTATCGGCTTTTTTTGGTCCTCCAATAATCGGTATCAGTATCGGCTTTGAAAAATCATAATCGGTCGACCTCTAGTCTCTTGGTCCCAAAGTTGATGCACCTGTACTGCCCTCACCTTCTGGATGGTAGTGGGGTGAACAGGTAGTGATGCACCTGTACTGACCTCTCCTTCTGGATGATAGTGGGGTGAACAGGTAGTGATGCACCTGTACTGACCTCGCCTTCTGGATGATAGTGGGGTGAACAGGTAGTGATGCACCTGTACTGACCTCGCCTTCTGGATGATAGTGGGGTGAACAGGTAGTGATGCACCTGTACTGACCTCGCCTTCTGGATGATAGTGGGGTGAACAGGTAGTGATGCACCTGTACTGACCTCTCCTTCTGGATGATAGTGGGGTGAACAGGTAGTGATGCACCTGTACTGACCTCACCTTCTAGATGATAGCGGGGTGAACAGGCAGTGGCTCGGGTGGTTGATGTCCTTGATCTTATTGGCCTTCCTGTGACATCAGGTGGTGTAGGTGTCCTGGAGGGCAGGTAGTTTGCCCGCGGTGATGCGTTCTGCAGACCACACCACCCTCTGGAGAGCCCTGCGGTTGCGGGCTGTGCAGTTGCCGTACCAGGCGGTGATACAGCCCGACAGGATGCTCGCCGAAGAACTTGAATCTTTTCACCTTCTCCACTGCGGTCCTGTCTGTGGATAGGGGGGGTGCTCCCTCTGCTGTTTCCTGACGTCCACGATCAGCTCCTTCGTTTTGTTGAGGGAGAGGTTATTTTCCTGGCACCTCTCCGCCAGGGCTCTCACCTCCTCCCTGTAGGCCATCTAGTTGTTGTTGGTAATCAGGCCTACCACTGTAGTGTCGTCTGCGAACTTGATGATTGAGTTGGAGGCGTGCATGGCCACGCAGTCGTGGGTGAACAGGGAGTACAGGAGAGGGCTCAGAACGCACCCTTGTGGGTCCCCAGTGTTGAGGATCAGCGGGGTGGAGGTGTTGTTTCCTACCTTCACCACCTGGGGGCGGCACGTCAGGAAATTCAGGACCCAGTTACACAGGGCGTGGTTCAGACCCAGGGCCTCCAGCTTAATGATGAGCTTGGAGGGCACTATGGTGTTGAATGCTGAGCTGTAGTCAATGAATAACATTCTCACATAGGTATTCCTCTTGTCCAGATGGGTTAGGGCAGGGCGATTGCATCATCTCTGGATCTATTGGGGGCGGTATGCAAATTTGAAGCGGGCCTAGTGTGACCGGTAAGGTGGAGGTGATATAATCCTTGACTAGTCTCTCAGCGAACTTCATGATGACGGAAGTGAGTGCTACGGGGCGATAGTTCAGTTTCCTTGGCTTTCTAGGAAATAGGAACAATGGAAGCCATCTTGAAGCATGTGGGCACAGCAGACTGGGATAGGGAGAGAGATTGAATATGTCCGTAAACACTCCAGTCAGCTGGTCTGCACATGCTCTGAGGACGGGCTAGGGATGCTGTCTGGGCCAGCAGCCTTGCGAGGTTTAACACGCTTAATTGTCTTCCTCACGTCGGCCACGGAGAACGAGAGCCCACAGTCTTTTGAGAATCTGTGTGGCCTACCACTTTGCAGCTGAGCCGTTGTTGCTCCTAGACTTTTCCACTTCACAATAACAGCACTTACAGTTGACCGGGGGCAGCTCTAGCAGGGCAGAAATTTGACGAACTGACTTGTTGGAAAGGTGGCATCCAATGGCGGTGCTGTGTTGAAAGTCACTGAGCTCCTCAGTACGGGTCATTTTACTGCCAATGTTTGTCTATGGAGATTGCATGGCTGTGTGCTCGCCCGTCCGTTGCTGACAGGTGTGGCTAAAATAGGCGAATCCGTTCATTTGAAGAGGTGTCTGTCCACATACCTTTGGTGATGTAGTGTATCAGTGCGTCCCAAGTGACACCCTTATTCTCTATGTAGTGCACTATCTGTTTGTCATCTGTACAGGCTTATTTTCCTGCCATACCTATTTTGTAAAGTATTAATTATGCTGTATACTAGGCTTGGGCGAAATACTATTCGTATAGGGCTATTTAGAAATGGAGACGGTATGATTTTCAATACCGTTAAATTATATTGTTATTTTTTTTATATGTATAAAATGCCTCCCGGGGCTGAGTGCTACGCCAGTGCCTATAGTTAAAGTGCTAAGAAATCCTAGGATGTGTCAAATACATTCTATCCAGCTCAGGGCTCCAGCTACGATCGAACTTGTTAATTACAGCAGCACTCCCCTCCTGGATCCAGATCCATGTTGCCTAAATTGTTTTGTGGGAAAGAATAGAAGATATGTGTATTTACAAATGTTATTTGGGGAGGGGGGGTGGGGGGGATAGTGCCCTTTGTTTTGTGCACTTCTGGTAATACCATATGCCCCGGTATGGTACAGGAAGTACATGATAGAATAACAATCTGGATACTGCCCCAAACCCCCTAGTGTATAATGTTGAATTTCAACCCAGATTTGATTGTTGTTTATTTGTTGATTCACAGATCGTAAAAGAGAAAGACCGATTCCGAAAGGCGCCTTCCAACTACGCCATGAAGAAAACATCACTACTCAAAGACAAGGTAGGTGAAGAAACGTCTCTTAACCCAGGAAGTCTGTTTTTCATTACTACTGCTGTGTACTACTGTGTGTACTGCTATGTGCTGTGTGTACTACTTTGATGTGTGTACTACTGTGTACTTGTTTATACTTGTGTGTACTACTGCTGTGTACTACCGTGTGTACTGCTATTTGCTGTGTGTACTACTTTGTGAACTTGTTTATACTTGTGTGTACTGCTGTGTGTACTGGTGTGTACTACTGCTGTTTATTGCTATGTGCTGTGTGTACTACTGTGTACTTGTTTATACTTGTGTGTACTACTGTGTACTTGTTTATACTTGTGTGCTACTGCTGTGTACTACTGCGTGTACTGCAATGTGCAGTGTGTACCACTTGTGTGTACTGCTGTGTACTACTGCAATGTGCAGTGTGTACCACTGTGTGTACTACTGTGTACTTGTTTATACTCGTGTGTACTGTTGTGTACTACTGCTGTGTGGTCTCCCCTTCCTCCTCTGAGGAACCTCCACTGGTGTATCCACATGCTATAATGTGTGTTCTCCCCTCCAGGCCATGGCTGAGGAGAGTGGAGAAGGAGACCGAGCCAAAGAGATCCAGGACCAGCTGAATGAGTTGGAGGAGAGGGCCGAGCATCTGGACAGACAGAGGACCAAAAACATCTCTGCCATCAGGTGAGACCACCGCCTGTCCTCCGTCGTCGCCTGTCTTCCTCCGTCGTCGCCTGTCTTCCTCCCCCGCCGCCTGTCGTCCTCCCCCGCCGCCTGTCGTCCTCCCCCGCCGCCTGTCGTCCTCCCCCGCCGCCTGTCGTCCTCCCCCGCCGCCTGTCGTCCTCCCCCGCCGCCTGTCGTCCTCCCCCGCCGCCTGTCGTCCTCCCCTGTCGTCCTCCCCCGCCGCCTGTCGTCCTCCCCCGCCGCCCGCCTGTCCTCCCCCGCCGCCCGCCTGTCCTCCCCCGCCGCCCGCCTGTCTTCCCCCGCCGCCCGTCTGTCTTCCCCCGCCGCCCGCCTGTCTTCCCCCGCCGCCCGTCTGTCTTCCCCCGCCGCCCGTCTGTCCTCCCCCGCCGCCCGTCTGTCCTCCCCCGCCGCCCGTCTGTCTTCCCCCGCCGCCCGTCTGTCTTCCCCCGCCGCCCGTCTGTCTTCCCCCGCCGCCCGTCTGTCTTCCCCCGCCGCCCGTCTGTCTTCCCCCGCCGCCCGTCTGTCTTCCCCCGCCGCCCGTCTGTCTTCCCCCGCCGCCCGTCTGTCTTCCCCCGCCGCCCGACTGTCTTCCCCCGCCGCCCGTCTGTCTTCCCCCGCCGCCCGTCTGTCTTCGCCCGCCTGTCCTCCCCCGCCGCCCGCCTGTCTTCCCCCGCCGCCCGCCTGTCTTCCCCCGCCGCCCGTCTGTCTTCCCCCGCCCGCCCGTCTGTCTTCCCCCGCCGCCCGTCTGTCTTCCCCCGCCCGCCCGTCTGTCTTCCCCCGCCCGCCCGTCTTCCCCCGCCCGCCCGCCCGTCTTCCCCCGCCCGCCCGCCCGTCTTCCCCCGCCCGCCCGTCTTCCCCCGCCCGCCCGTCTTCCCCCGCCCGCCCGCCCGTCTTCCCCCGCCCGCCCGCCCGTCTTCCCCCGCCCGCCCGCCCGTCTTCCCCCGCCCGCCCGCCCGTCTTCCCCCGCCCGCCCGCCCGTCTTCCCCCGCCCGCCCGCCCGTCTTCCCCCGCCCGCCCGCCCGTCTTCCCCCGCCCGCCCGCCCGTCTTCCCCCGCCCGCCCGCCCGTCTTCCCCCGCCCGCCCGCCCGTCTTCCCCCGCCCGCCCGCCCGTCTTCCCCCGCCCGCCCGCCCGTCTTCCCCCGCCCGCCCGCCCGTCTTCCCCCGCCCGCCCGTCCGTCTTCCCCCGCCCGCCCGTCCGTCTTCCCCCGCCCGCCCGTCCGTCTTCCCCCGCCCGCCCGTCCGTCTTCCCCCGCCCGCCCGTCCGTCTTCCCCCGCCCGCCCGTCCGTCTTCCCCCGCCTGTCTTCCCCCGCCCGCCCGTCTGTCCTCCCCCGCCGCCCGTCTGTCTTCCCCCGCCACTCAAGTAGCCCGTGTCAGCAAACATTTTTTAGATTGGAAAGTTAGTCGAGCGGGCCAGCGATCTAAACTTAGATATACTGTCAAATGACTGACCGTGAGACCCCATTAATTCTGTTAGTCACTCTCACTCAAATATCACATGGAAAACATTTCTCTCCATCCCATGGCAAAATGTGTAGAATTGCAGGATATTCAAAATTGAGCTTTGGGCCCCAAAAGGCTAGTGTGTGGGTATGGATGTGGGTACACAGACCCGTGAACCTCTGCAGCCCGCCCCATTGATGAGTTCAGATCAAAATTGCCCATACCTGCGCTACCAGCTGTCTCTCTCTCTCTTCCCCTCTCTCTCTCTCTCTCTCTCTCTCGCTCTTGCTCTCACCCTCTCTTGCTCTCACCCTCTCTTGCTCTTTTTGCATCTCTCTGTCTATATAAACTTGTCTGCCTGTCCATCTGTTTTCTCCAGCTACATCAACCAGAGGAATCGGAGCTGGAACATTGTTGAGTCTGAGAAAGCCCTAGTGGTAAGTATCCGTACTACACATGTAGTATCTTAATTTGATCACTGTTACGTAGCAGGAAATTCAAATGAGCCTTGTGATTCACTGAACTTGCAGTTCTCTTTCTGTCATTTAGATCTCACACCTGAACTACTGTAGCCGATCAAAACAAATTTCCCGTTTAAAAAAATAAATAAAAGTGATAATTTATTTTTGTCTTTTTTAAAATACTATTTCTGTCAGGCGGAGGGACAGAATGCCAAGCTGCAGATGGACCCGTTTACTAGACGGCAATGCAAACCAACCATGGTGTCTAACGTAAGTCTCAGATCTTCAAATCAAGTCAAATTTATTTTATATAGCCCTTTGTACATCAGCTAATATCTCGAAGTGCTGTACAGAAACCCAGCCTAAAACCCCAAACAGCAAGCAATGCAGGTGTAGAAGCACGGAAGCATCTTCTCTCTCCAATCAACTGGAAGGGCTTTATTGGGATGGGAAACATATGTTTACATTGCCAAAGCAAGTGAAATAGATTAAAGAGATGATATATAACGAACAGGTAGCATTACACTCACAAATGTTACAAAACATTTTAAAATGTTATATAATTGTCTTGGTACCGTTTTGTAACGAAGTGCAAATAGTTAAAGTACAAAAGGGAAAATAAATAAACATAAATATGGGTTGTATTTACAATGGTGTTTGTTCTTCACTGGTTGCCCTTTTCTTGTGGCAACAGGTCACCAATCTTGCTGCGGTGATGACACACTGTGGTATTTCACCCAGTAGATATGGGAGTTTATCAATGTTTGATTTGTTTTTGAATTCTTTGTGGGTCTGTGTAATCTGAGTGAAATATGTGTCTCTAATATGGTCATAGATAGAGGTTAGGAAGTGCACCTCAGTTTCCACCTCATTTTGTGGGCAGTGTGCACATAGCCTGTCTTCTCTTGAGAGCCAGGTCTGCCTACGGCGGCCTTTCACAATAGCAAGGCTATGCTCACTGAGTCTGTACATAGTCAAAGCTTTCCTTAAGTTTGGGTCAGTCACAGTGGTAAGGTATTCTGCCACTGTGTACTCTCTGTTTAGGGCCAAATAACATTCTAGTTTGCTCTGTTTTTGGTAAATTCTTTCTAATGTGTCAAGTAATTATCCTTTGGTTTTCTCTTGATTTTGTTGGGTCTAATTGTGCTGTGGTCCTGGGGCTCTGTGGGGTGTGTTTGTGAACAGAGCCCCAGGACCAGCTTGCTTAGGGGACTCTTCTCCACGTTCATCTCTCTGTAGGTGATGGCTTTGTTATGGAAGGTTCGGGAATCGCTTCCTTTTAGGTGGTTGTAGAATTTAGTGGGTATCAGCCTAATTTTGCGCTGCATGCATTATTTGGTGTTTTACGTTGTACGCAGAGGATATTTTTGCAGAATTCTGCATGCAGAGTCTCAACTTCCTGTTTGTCCCTTTTTGTGAATTCTCGGTTGGTGAGCGGGCCCCAGACCTCACAACCATAAACTAAGCAAAAAAAGAAACGTACCTTTTTCAGGAGCCTGTCTTTTCAAAGATAATTAGTAAAAATCCAAATAACTTCACAGATCTTCACTGTAAAGGGTTTAAACACTGTTTCTCATGCTTGTTCAATGAACCCTAAACAATTCATGAATATGCACCTGTGGAATGGTCGTTTAGACACTAACAGCTTACAGACGGTTAGGCAATTAAGCTCACAGTTATGGAAACTTAGGACACTAAAGAGGCCTTTCTACTGACTCAAAAACACCATAAGAAAGATGCCCGGGGTCTCTGCTCATCTGCGTGAACTTGCCTTAGGCATGCTGCAAGGAGGCATGAGGACTGCAGATATAGCCAGGGAGATAAATTGCAATGTCCGTACTGTGAGACGCCTAAGACAGCGCTACAGGGAGACAGGACGGACAGCTGATCGTCCTCGCAGTGGCAGACCACGTGTAACAACACCTCCACAGGATCGGTACATCCGAACATCACACCTGCGGGACAGGTACAGGTTGGCAACAGCAACTGCCTGAGTTACACCAGGAACGCACAATCCCTCCATCAGTGCTCAGAATGTCCGCAATAGGCTGAGAGAGGCTGGACTGAGGGCTTGTAGGCCTGTTGTAAGGCAGGTCTTCACCAGACATCACCGGCCAACCTCAGCAGTAAGGGCTACAAAGTGTATCTCTTCAGTCCCAGAGCCAGGGTGAGGGTTTGAGTGCTGAGATAAAGTATCCTGGAGCAACTATAAGGGTTTTTCTACACGTATAAAATTCTGAAATAACTTGTCTGTCTGCAGTATTGACATGTTGTGTTTGTGTTCCCACAGGCCAGAGACCCTTCAGTCCATGCAGCTATCCTCCAACACCTCAATGAGAAGTACGGAGAAGGGTCGGGCAAAGAGATGGACTTGGAGTTTGAGATGGGCAGGGGAGCGGGACAGGCTGCTCTGAAAGTCATCGACCCGACTAAGAACACCAGCGACCTATCAGAGGACCTCTTTAAAGTTCACGACTTTGACGTCAAGATCGACCTACAGGTTCCCAATGCAGGTGAGACGGACAGTTTTCAAATGCGTATGTAACATGCACAAAGGGGTGGGTTCGATCCATGAGGGTAGTTCAATGTGCAGTAACGATACCGTTTGACATGGCTCATGTATGTCTCTCTCCAGGGTGAAGTTTCCCCTGGGTACAGATCAAGGTTTCCCCTGGGTACAGATCAGGGGTTTCCCCTGGGTACAGATCAGGGGTTTCCCCTGGGTACAGATCAGGGGTTTCCCCCCGGGTACAGATCAGGGGGTTTCCCCTGGGTACAGATCAGGGGTTTTCCCCTGGGTACAGATCAGGGGTTTTCCCCTGGGTACAGATCAGGGGTTTTCCCCCTGGGTACAGATCAGGGGGTTTCCCCCTGGGTACAGATCAGGGGGTTTCCCCCTGGGTACAGATCAGGGGGTTTCCCCCTGGGTACAGATCAGGGGGTTTCCCCCTGGGTACAGATCAGGGGGTTTCCCCCTGGGTACAGATCAGGGGGTTTCCCCCTGGGTACAGATCAGGGGGTTTCCCCCTGGGTACAGATCAGGGGGTTTCCCCCTGGGTACAGATCAGGGGGTTTCCCCCTGGGTACAGATCAGGGGGTTTCCCCCTGGGTACAGATCAGGGGGTTTCCCCCTGGGTACAGATCAGGGGGTTTCCCCCTGGGTACAGATCAGGGGGTTTCCCCCTGGGTACAGATCAGGGGGTTTCCCCCTGGGTACAGATCAGGGGGTTTCCCCCTGGGTACAGATCAGGGGGTTTCCATTAAACATGGCTCATGTATGTAAATGTGGCGCCGGCATCATTTTAGACCCATATGCATTGGGTGCGTAACCAGATTATGGACGTCCACCCACTGTGCTCAGAATGACAGAAATCACATTGAGATTATTGTAATTCATTTTAACGGAACATGAAATTCCGATACACACTATGAAGATGTCACACTAACTTTCCAAAATGTACCAACAAGACGAGTAACAAACAGCAAAATCGCTAGCCTATGTCCATCTAATTATCCCCCCATTGTAGAGACGTTGACCTATTCTATTGGTCAGCTTGTCGAGAAAGAAATGGCCTATACCAAACAGGCTCCGGGACAATGGTGGGACGATATAGATCCCAAATTCATACAACCAATAGGTCTAGGCTACATAAACATTATAAATAAACATTTTTAAAAAGCAGTTAGGCAGATCAGAATGTTTTATAGCTTAAAATGTTTATAAGCAATTATTTATTCATTGTTATAAGTGCAGCAATGTGCACAAGACAGTAGGCTACGCTTGAATGTTAGTTCCGTGACTCAATTAGCGGGAAAATACCATTGTTAAAAACGCACCCGCAAATGCAACGTGAGAGAATTAGGCTACTGGTATCAATGGCATATATATATATATAATTGAACCTTTATTTAACTAGGCAAGTCAGTTAAGAACAAATTCTTATTTACAATGACGGCCTACACCGGCCAAACCCGGACGACGCTGGGGCCAATTGTGCGCCGCCCTTTGGGACTCCCGATCGCAGCCGGGTTGTGACACCGCCTGGATGTGTAAGTCTTTTATAAAAGAACCGCCTCCATGTTTCTATGGTCAGATTCGGGCTCCTTTTGAAGCAAGGTAAAACATGCCTCACAGTGTTGCAAAAACGTTCAGGTTTCAAACTATATTAAGTATTTGTTTTCAGAATGTCTCCAACTCATTACTTAGTGGTGAGTGACGCGCTGAGGAAGCCTGTCTTCTGTTTCTTTCAGGCGAATGGGAAGTGAGCTAATCTTTCAGGCGAATGGGAAGTGAGCTAATCTTTCAGGCGAATGGGAAATGAGCTAATCTTTCAGGCGAATGGGAAGTGAGCTAATCTTTCAGGCGAATGGGAAGTGAGCTAATCTTTCAGGCGAATGGGAAATGAGCTAATCTTTCAGGCGAATGGGAAGTGAGCTAATCTTTCAGGCGAATGGGAAGTGAGCTAATCTTTCAGGCGAATGGGAAGTGAGCTAATCTTTCAGGCGAATGGGAAGTGAGCTAATCTTTCAGGCGAATGGGAAGTGAGCTAATCTTTCAGGCGAATGGGAAGTGAGCTAATCTTTCAGGCGAATGGGAAGTGAGCTAATCTTTCAGGCGAATGGGAAGTGAGCTAATCTTTCAGGCGAATGGGAAGTAAGCTTCAAATACCTATTTTTAATCGTGGCCATCTAAACGTTTTTTTTTTTAACATGGGATCAGATTTAGAATTGTTGCAGTTTTGACTTTTGGCTAGTTAATATTCAAGATCATTTTACTGGTTAATTACTGGAATAATTCATAGATTTGATTAATTTGGTTATCGTATCCAAATGATTGGAAGAGGGCACCATTTTAAGGGTTGGATATAGAGAAACCCTTGAATTAACTGTATCTGTAGTTATTAATGACGTAATTCTCTCACATTTTCTCTTTCAATGAATGTGATCATGTCAACATCGGCTTTCACAACCCTGAAACTAACCAGGAATAGACATGAAGGCTACCAATTTGCATCGGATGTGGACAGTATTGATTATTGGTCTGTAAATTAGACCTGCAGTCTTAACATACTCAATAGGCTTGGGCGGTATAACTTATATACCTTATTCCGGGGTATTTGGAAAAAGTCACAGGTTTTTCAATAATGTCAAAACTATTTATTTGAAGTTTAACAAATTTGAATATTTGTAGCTGCTTTTTAAGTTAATGCCTGCAGTCAAGTTGTTCAATACGTTAGGAGACAAAGCAGATTCTACATTTCAACTGTGACATTATGAATCTTACCGTAATTCCCCAGAACAGTTGAGCCAGTAACATTATGAATCTTACCGTAATTCCCCCAGAACAGTTGAGCCAGTAACATTATGAATCTTACCGTAATTCCCCAGAACAGTTGAGCCAGTCACATTATGAATCTTACCGTAATTTCCCCAGAACAGTTGAGCCAGTCACATTATGAATCTTACCGTAATTCCCCCAGAACAGTTGAGCCAGTCACATTATGAATCTTACCGTAATTCCCCCAGAACAGTTGAGCCAGTCACATTATGAATCTTACCGTAATTCCCCCAGAACAGTTGAGCCAGTAACATTATGAATCTTACCGTAATTCCCCCAGAACAGTTGAGCCAGTAACATTATGAATCTTACCGTAATTCCCCCAGAACAGTTGAGCCAGTCACATTATGAATCTTACCGTAATTCCCCCAGAACAGTTGAGCCAGTAACATTATGAATCTTACCGTAATTCCCCCAGAACAGTTGAGCCAGTCACATTATGAATCTTACCGTAATTCCCCCAGAACAGTTGAGCCAGTCACATTATGAATCTTACCGTAATTCCCCCAGAACAGTTGAGCCAGTCACATTATGAATCTTACCGTAATTCCCCCAGAACAGTTGAGCCAGTAACATTATGAATCTTACCGTAATTCCCCCAGAACAGTTGAGCCAGTAACATTATGAATCTTACCGTAATTCCCCCAGAACAGTTGAGCCAGTCACATTATGAATCTTACCGTAATTCCCCCAGAACAGTTGAGCCAGTAACATTATGAATCTTACCGTAATTCCCCCAGAACAGTTGAGCCAGTAACATTATGAATCTTACCGTAATTCCCCCAGAACAGTTGAGCCAGTAACATTATGAATCTTACCGTAATTCCCCAGAACAGTTGAGCCAGTCACATTATGAATCTTACCGTAATTCCCCAGAACAGTTGAGCCAGTCACATTATGAATCTTACCGTAGTTCCCCAGAACAGTTGAGCCAGTCACATTATGAATCTTACCGTAATTCCCCAGAACAGTTGAGCCAGTCACATTATGAATCTTACCGTAATTCCCCAGAACAGTTGAGCCAGTCACATTATGAATCTTACCGTAATTCCCCAGAACAGTTGAGCCAGTCACATTATGAATCTTACCGTAATTCCCCAGAACAGTTGAGCCAGTCACATTATGAATCTTACCGTAATTCCCCCAGAACAGTTGAGCCAGTCACAGTATGAATCTTACCGTAATTCCCCAGAACAGTTGAGCCAGTCACATTATGAATCTTACCGTAATTCCCCAGAACAGTTGAGCCAGTCACATTATGAATCTTACCGTAATTCCCCAGAACAGTTGAGCCAGTCACAGTATGAATCTTACCGTAATTCCCCAGAACAGTTGAGCCAGTCACATTATGAATCTTACCGTAATTCCCCAGAACAGTTGAGCCAGTCACATTATGAATCTTACCGTAGTTCCCCAGAACAGTTGAGCCAGTCACATTATGAATCTTACCGTAATTCCCCAGAACAGTTGAGCCAGTCACATTATGAATCTTACCGTAATTCCCCAGAACAGTTGAGCCAGTCACATTATGAATCTTACCGTAATTCCCCAGAACAGTTGAGCCAGTCACATTATGAATCTTACCGTAGTTCCCCAGAACAGTTGAGCCAGTCACATTATGAATCTTACCGTAATTCCCCAGAACAGTTGAGCCAGTCACATTATGAATCTTACCGTAATTCCCCAGCCAGCCGCGTGTTTGTTTGTAAATAACACAGTGGAAGCTGTAATTAGTTTGTTAGTTTTCGCTCGTTAGCATTTAGCTAACAGCGTCTATGTGATTTTTCTATTAGTTTGTGCTAATTTTCTTCGAATTCTGATGAGGCCAAATGGGCTTTTCTTGGGATTTTAGCGCCCCCTTGTGTCCTATGCCGGTAATACTGTAAATCCCGGGATGAGAGAAGGATGGTATGAAGATATGATAATCTGGATACCGCCCAAGCCTAATACTCAATGATTTCCACCACTTTACACACACACAGCGCCACTTTCAGAGGAAATTAAAAATGCAATAGGTAAATGACTTGTATGTCGGTGTTGCCTGCCCAGTTGGATTCCATTTGTGTGGGGAAAAAGGTTTGTTGTCCAAGTCTCTATTGTCAGTAATGCTGAGGCCAGCAGACCCCGAAGTAGCTCACAGCCGAAGGAGATAAACCCACTTATTTTTCTCTCAGTCCAGGAAAGTAAAGTCTTACAGCTTTTCCCTGCAGTGAATTCTCTTCCTCTGAACCCGGGATGGATTGTGAACTCAGTCAGTTAGTCTTGAATGAGCAATCTACCGGTTGCCACCTGCCCTGAATGACCGGTTGCCACCTGCCCCGAATGACCGGTTGCCACCTGCCCCGAACGACCGGTTGCCACCTGCCCCGAACGACCGGTTGCCACCTGCCCCGAACGACCGGTTGTCACCGCAAATAAACTTTATCTACCTGTCTGGTTAACAAGTCCTGTATTTACAGGGATACTCACTGAGGGCGGGGCTGATAAGGCAGGGTGTCACGGAACCACTCCGTTCATTCTGAGAATTCAGCACAGTTATGTCCATTTGAGATGAATGAGAGATTTCTTCATAAAGGGTCCACAGTATGTTTCTGCAGTACAGAACCCAGTTCAGCAGTCCCTAGGATGATGAAATGCATAGCCTGTAGGTTCTAAACATGCCTTGAGTAAAATACAGATACTTCATGTTACAGCAAATACGTTATACCCCCTTTTTTGTTTTTAAGACATTTTACATATCACAGTATGCTTCCAGGTTATACCAACATGTCATGAGTCCTTTCAAAGTTTCATACAATGTTCAGAAACGTGTTGAAATATCACTGCTGCAATTGGTGTTACTTTTCCTTCTTATTCAAAATAATATCATAAACCCCCCCCCCCCCCCCCCCCCCCTTGGAATCCACATCTATGGTACCCGGAAGTCTAGTTGGTAGTCCCGGGTAACACATTAAGATCGTAAAGATGGTCTGCAGAAAGTGTCTGTTCTTTGTCTCTCTGACACTTAGTCGTAAAAGGGGGAAAGGGAGAAGGGTGTTTTGTAAGCTACACCCCCCCCCCTTTTCTTTTCACCCCATTGTTGCTTGCCAGCGAGCATTTGTTCCTTTGTCATTCATAGCTTTAGGAAGCGCTGTCAATAACCGGACACTTACTCTGGCCTGGAATGTGGTACATAGTTGGAAATCTGTTCTCCAACGTTCGTAACTGAAGGGGCATTTGTCAACAACAAAATGACATCTTTGCCTGGAGGGTGTGTGACCTCACTCGCGGGCTCTCGTTACAACATTGGGCAATGATTGGGCTTCTAAAAGCCCGTTTCACTACAGCAGCAACGAACAACAAGCTGTTTGACCTGTAGCAGCAGCTCTCACACGGTCTGCCAGAAGTCTCTGTCCTCCTCATCCACAGCCCGTGTCTCCTCCGCTGATTACCCAGCCTGCCTGTAGCAGCAGCTCTCACACGGTCTCTGTCGTCCTCATCCACAGCCCGTGTCTCCTCCGCTGAATACCCAGCCTGCCTGTAGCAGCAGCTCTCACACGGTCTGCCAGAAGTCTCTGTCGTCCTCATCCACAGCCTGTGTCTCCTCCGCTGATTACCCAGCCTGCCTGTAGCAGCAGCTTTCGTACTGTCTGCCAGAAGTCTCTGTATCTGTATGCTGTGCGCATGTAATAAATAAGATGCTTAACGAATATACACGTGCGCCAATTAATTCCAATAAATTATGCTAAATAAACCTATAAACCGATAAGCATGACTGGTCAAATGTATTTACATCAATTCATAGGCTAAAAAGACTTAATTCTGCAAAAAAAAAAAAAAAAAACATTTTGATAATTGGCAATTTTATTTTTCTGCTTTTTTATTGGCCAAACGCCGGCTATTACCAGCTAATGGATCAGCTTCCCCTCTACGAGTCCTAACCTTAACCATTTGTGAGGGAAATGCTAAACTCACTTAAGGTCGGCGTCTAGGGGCACCTACACCGATAACAACAGATGTGTCAGACTAATGTTGTTCCTCCGATGTGTTTCAGAAGCCAAGTCTCTGTCAGTGAGCGCCAACACCCTGGCAGTGAAGGACGGCGCTCCACGTAGGTCTCTCAACCTGGAGGACTACAAGAAGAGGAGGGGCTTGATCTAAAGAACTACAGGAAGAAGAGGGGCTTCAACTAATGATCAAATGGCCTAAAACCTCAGTCAGTCAGAACCACCTGCATGTTGGTTGGCCATTCGCCCCAGGGCACCAGTGTGTGTGTTTGAGGGATGTGTGTGTGTGTTTGAGGGATGTGTGCGAGAGAGCTGTGTGTGTTTAAGGGAAGAGAGCATGTGTGTGTGTGTGTGAGAGAGAGATGTGTGTGTGTGTGAGAGAGATGTGTGTGTTTAAGGGAAGAGAGAGTGAGTGAGTGAGTGTGAGAGATGTGACCGTATCCTTGAGTGTGTTTGAGAGAGGTGTGTGTGTGTGTGTGTGTGTGTGTGTGTGTGTGTGTGTGTGTGTGTGTGTGTGTGTGTGTGTGTGTGTGTGTGTGTGTGTGTGTGTGTGTGTGTGTGTGTGTGTGAGAGGTGTGTGTGTGTGTGAGAGAGGTGTGTGTGTGTTTGAGAGAGGTGTGTGTGTGTGAGAGGCTGTCCACCTTAAACCGATAGGAAATATTAATTAAGAGAAGACAACTTTTTTTTTTTTTCTCTCAAAGGTTCTCTCTTAGAAGACAATTGTCCCCCTTTACTTTCTTCTCATTATTATGTGGTAAAAATCGTACTTGGAATTGTGTTATTTTTCTTTTGTAATTTCTAAGTTTTTATAAATAAATCTAACGTTGGTTCTCCCTCATACGGATCTGAAGTTCACTCTTTTGGTGTCCAGTTCTTTTGCAAGGACATAGTGGTTGTGGATTCTTACCTTGACATGATTTGAGGTTATTGGGACTGTCAACATTTATTGGGGTACAATCTTGATTTTTTTCCCCCCCTGTCTTCAGACACAGACTGTATTTTCTTCATACATGATTTAGGTTTTCCCCTGACCTAAGAGGGCAGTACCACCTGCCACGTTCTCTAGCTGACCCGTCCTCCTTCTCTCAGACAGCAGGGCTGGCTCGTTATCTGCCTAGCTACTGGACAGCACTTTGTAAAGTCTACAAAAAAAATGAATTTACATGGATCACAGAGAGAATTGTTTATTTTCTTTTTAATATCTTATTTTTTTTGGTACCCTTATCTCTCTTTTCCAGAGCAGATTCTAAGTGTTATCGATTGTGTCCTTAGTCAGTTCCTGTATTGATGTGGCATGCCATGTAAATAATACCAATTTGCAGTGCGGCAGAATAAAGAGAGGCACTGTTTCGTAAAATCTGTGTTCTCTTTGTGTTTTCTCTTCCTCTCCCCATTACCAGTGGTTGAGATACCTTTGGGTGTAGGAACTATCCCCATGAGTGATTTTTAATCTATGGTAATTTTTTACAGATATCTATCCCATTCCATTATTCACAAAACGTTCTGTCTGGCAAGTTTTTTTTATTTTTTTATTTTGTGCATGTTGTAGGAACTCCCAAATTACTGCAGTCACAAGCCATCCACGCTTCAGTCCCCTCCTGAATTTGGGTGCACGAATACACAACATTTTACAATGTCACATGTTTTCTGGAAACTAAATCAGAGGTACTCATGCACAGATGGGGACATCACTAGTTACCACAGTCACAAAGTCATAACCCCCTGCCTATTTATACAATTTATCATCTTAAAACCACACTGCTAATCTTAAATTAACACCAAAAAGCTCATTTTTATTTTCCTACATTTTTTCGATAGTCATTTTGACTTTGTGCCTGTGCTATCTAATGGAAACCCACAGATAGAGAAGATGGCTACAAATCACTTCAAGAAAACTGTTTGAAGCACACAGTCTTTCACAATGTAACATATTGCACACCGAGGAATAAATAATTTTTCATTTTCGTGCCTTATCAAACATTTATTTGAAATCACGGGTAGAGTCAGGCTCCAGTAGCTTACCAGGGATGCTGTTTAAAAAAATACATGTATTTAACTAGGCAAGTCAAGAACAAATTCTTATTTACCATGACGGCCTACCCCGGCAAAACCCGGACAACGCTGGGCCAATTGTGCACCGCCCTATGGGACTCCCAACCACGGCCGGATGTGATAGCCTGGATTTGAACCAGGGACTGTAGTGATGCCTCTTGCACTGAGATGCAGTGCCACTCGGGAGCCCTATTTGTTTAGCAAATCTTAAATTGTGAAAGATGTGTTTACAGTCATGACAGACAATTGTTTTTATTAAAGGGGCAGTGAAGTCAAATTAGATTCGATTTTTTTTTTTTATACTTCCACACAATTGAAAGTTTGGAATGACACACAAAATTGTGAAAATTATGATAATGCCCTTATTGTGTAAAAAATGTTTTGAAGGGAAAAAAATCTGGAATTTCAGCCTGTTTGAGTTGGGAAGTAGTTTTTACCCGCCGCATAACGTCACACAGCGATCTGATTGTAACTGACCAATGATCGTTCAATTTATACTTGAATAATATCATCCTACACTGCTGCTGGCCCCACCCAGTCATATTGACATCATATTGACATTTCATTTCTCATTGTTGGAAGCATTCACTGCAGAGTTAGGCTACCAAAGACTAAAACATTTCTGGAGTTACTTCCTACTTCCTATGTGCAGTAGTTGGCTGCAAGGCAGCAAATGTTTATTTTGAACTGTCTTCCATCGGGAACAATCACTTCATCTGATTTGGCTTCGATTTTTTTATATACACTGCTCAAAAAAATAAAGGGAACACTTAAACAACACAATGTAACTCCACTTGAGCAGACACATGCACATTTGTGGCCTGCTGGAGGTCATTTTGCAGGGCTCTGGCAGTGCTCCTCCTGCTCAAAGGCGGAGGTAGCGGTCCTGCTGCTGGGTTGTTGCCCTCCTACGGCCTCCTCCACGTCTCCTGATGTACTGGCCTGTCTCCTGGTAGCGCCTCCATGCTCTGGACACTACGCTGACAGACACAGCAAACCTTCTTGCCACAGCTCGCATTGATGTGCCATCCTGGATGAGCTGCACTACCTGAGCCACTTGTCTGGGTTGTAGACTCCGTCTCATGCTACCACTAGAGTGAAAGCACCACCAGCATTCAAAAGTGACCAAAACATCAGCCAGGAAGCATAGGAACTGAGAATTGGTCTGTGGTCACCACCTGCAGAATCACTCCTTTATTGGGGGTGTCTTGCTAATTGCCTTTAATTTCTACCTTTTGTCTATTCCATTTGCACAACAGCATGTGAAATGTATTGTCAATCAGTGTTGCTTCCTAAGTGGACAGTTTGATTTCACAGAAGTGTGATTGACTTGGTGTTACATTGTGTTGTTTAAGTGTTCCCTTTATTTTTTTGAGCAGTGTATATAATCCAGTGCCATAGAAATTCAGAACCTTTGCATAGGCTACACAGAACACTTTGCATCAGACTGCATTTCAAATCAGGCTGAGGTCTGTGTATGGTTAATGTACGGTCCGTGTACGTTTCGTTATTTTGATTTCCGAGTCAAAATGGAGAGATCGTTTTTGAATTTGGAAAAAACGAAAATTGGAAATCAACTTCTCATTTCTTGTGTCAAAATTGGACATGGAATAACAGAAAACAAATAATAAAATGTGTTGACGACAAAATGTGGAAAAAGTCAAGAGGTGTGAACACTTTCTGGAGGCTCTGTATCCAACTCCTCAACCTAGTAGTGAAAGTCGATATGTATCTTAATACAAGTGTAGTAGACTTTCAGTAGAGGTAGTATCACGACTGCCATCTAGTGGCTTAAAAAGTGTACAACATGGATATTCTGTACATACACTACAATTCAGCCATATTTGAGACCCAGGATTAGCGCCATGCTTTTTTAAATATATTTTTTGGCACATTGCTTTTACCTGTATTTCCAGCATAATGTTTGCTGCAGGTAGAAGATTGTTGGAAATGTTATTTAATTGACACAAGCTGTCTCCAATCAATCAGTGATTGGTGGGGGATCGGCTAAACCAGGGGAGGCGTAGCTCAAGCAAATATTAATCACACGTAGCATATTATTTGGCAGCGAATTCTGTTTGTAGATCAGTGATTCTACACCTCACTTTGTTCAATCTGATCCTCTCCAACAGACTCAGAATTTGTATGTAAAAATGGGGTCAGTTGCGGGCAGTTAAAAGGGAGGGTCAATGAAACCAACCATGGAAGTACATGTAACTGCCAAAATAAATTAAACACTTCAGTAAATGATGGATACAATGTAGGTGCTTCCACACAGGTGTGGTTTTTATAGTTAATTAAACAATTAACATCCCATCATGTTTAGGGTCACGCAGTGGTGATTTTAGCAAGGAAATCTTGGTGGGGCATAACAAATACAATGTGGGATGCATGCCAGCAAAGCCACAACACGACACTAAACAATACATGAATTACACTATAACAGTGACAAACGCTGCCCACGCACTGTTAAGCCTACATAGAGCTGTCCCAACAGCAGAGTCCCAACAGCAGAGTCCCTACAGCAGAGTCCCAACAGCAGAGTCCCTACAGCAGAGTCCCAACAGCAGAGTCCCAACAGCAGAGTCCCAACAGCAGAGTCCCTACAGCAGAGTCCCTACAGCAGAGTCCCTACAGCAGAGTCCCAACAGCAGAGTCCCTACAGCAGAGTCCCTACAGCAGAGTCCCAACAGCAGAGTCCCAACACCTTACCACTGCTACACCTGGCTATCAGCTGAGCCTTGTCTGGCAGTGAAACAGTTCATTCAGCCTCATTTACTGCCTTTTAAAAGAACATAGCTGATATGGATGACTTGCTTAAACGAATGTGGTTTCTACTGACAATTGAGATGTACAAACTATGACATAAAGGGATGACAAGCGGATTAGAGGCAATCCGTAATTTCGATTAAGACATTAATGAGCGAGCTAGGAGGTCCGTGGCCAATACTAAATACATGCCTTTCAACCGATCGCTGCTCGCACCCGCCCGCCCGACTAGCATTACTACTCTGGACGGTTCTGACGTAGAATACGTGGACAATTACAAATACCTAGGTGTCTAGTTAGACTGTAAACTCTCCTTCCAGACTCACATTAAGCATCTCCAATCCAAAATTAAATCTAGAATCGGCATCCTATTTCGCAACAAAGCCTCCTTCACTCATGCTGCTAAACATACCCTCATAAAACTGACTATCCTACTGATCCTGGACTTCGGCGATGTCATCTACAAAATAGCTTCCAATACTCTACTCAGCAAATTGGATGTAGTCTATCACAGTGCCATCCGTTTTGTCACCAAAGCCCCATATACTACCCACCACTGCGACCTGTATGCTCTCGTTGGCTGGTCCTCGCTTCATATTCGTCGCCAAACCCACTGGCTCCAGGGCATCTATAAGTCTTTGCTAGGTAAAGCACCGCCTTATCTCAGCTCACTGGTCACCATAGCAGCACCCACCCGTAGCACGAGCTCCAGCAGGTATATTTCACTGGTCACCCCCAAAGCCAATTCCTCTTTGGCCACCTTTCCTTCCAGTTTTCTGCTGCCAATGACTGAAACGATTTGCAAAAATCACTGAAGCTTATATCTCCCCCTCTAACTTTAAGCATCAGCTGTCAGAGCAGCTTACCGATCATTGCACCTGTACACAGCTCATCTGTAAATAGCCCACCCAACTACCTCATCCCCATATTGTTATTTATTTTTGCTCTTTTGCAGTATCTCTACCACCAGTATCTCTACTTGCACATCTATCACTCCAGTGTTAATGCTAAATTGTAATTATTTTGTCACTATGGCCTATTTATTGCCTTACCTCCCTAATCTTACTACATTTGCACACACTGTAAATAGATTTTTCTATTGTGTTATTGACTGTACGTTTGTTTATTCCATGTGTAACTCTGTGTTGTTGTTTTTGTCGCACTGCTTTGCTTTATCTTGACCAGATCACAGTTGTAAATGAGAACTTGTTCTCAACTGGCCTACCTGGTTAAATAAAGGTGAAATAAAAAAATATATATAACTATTTGTTCAGCACTTTTGAAATGTACAGTGACAGAATTCAGAGCATGGGCCATTCTTACAGTGTTCTCCCTGTACACCAAGTCAGAACCGTTCCTGTTCAAGTGAGTACAGCACCACAAGGTGAGTCCAAAAATGTATTGTATGCTGCTGGATAGATTATGTAATATGCCAGGGAGATATGTATGCTGTAGTTAAGAAAGTAATACTAAGTGTATGTTGTGTAGTTAGATGTTAGTAGAACATGTGCCTCACCCTAATAATTTGGTCTATTTCCCCCTCCTAATTTCACCTACTGTTCTGATTTGGTGGTACCCATGTAGCATTTAACTTCCTTTTGAGAAATGTAATCTATGAATATTGTAAGAGCTTTCAAGACAACTGGGAACTCTGAAAACATAAAGGTTGAATCATGATGACGTCAGTGATCTTCAGGTCGGAGCTCTAGAAAGAGGCCCGAGTTCCAGATTTACAATTTCGAGTTGGATCAAAGTTCAACATTTATTTTCCCAGTTGTAGCTCGTTTTTCCCCGAGTTCCCAGTTGCCTTGAACTCACTAAAGTCAGAACAGTTGTTTTGAGCACGGCACAAATGACGCCTCATTGACAACATGGCCAATGCTGAATGTTTATCATTTTAAACTAGGTAAAGAGACCCTTAATCTTAGACTTGGGACCACACAGCCACTCCACTGAATAGCAGGCTAATGATAATGAAGTTAGTCACTGATTCCAAACCACTCATTGTTGAATTTGCGATTTCCAACTTGTTGTGTCATGTTTATGTCCAACAGCCGATGAGCACCGATAAGTTTTATCTATAATTTCTCTTCATTTATTTCTCTTCATATGACAAGGATTAAAAATAATTTTCACAGGAGATTGTCGACTTGATTCATGATGATGACTGCTAGCTAATATTTTTAAAGTAAGATGTTGATATGATCAGTCCAATCAAAGCTGCTGTACATATAACGTGATTTGACGTCATTTTATTTGTGACCAATGACTTTGAGCCTTCTTGGATTGGCACTTCTAATGTAATGCTATGGCAGCACCCAAGGGGCTTGAATTTTCTAGCTCTACCCTTAGACTTGGCCGTGACGCATTGTCCCCATGAGTGACAGAACACTGAGCCAATCACAGCACAACACTTGCCCCACCACCACAGAAAGCACTGAGCTAGGCTGAAACACCTGCATTTTGGAGCTGCCTTACTCAAGAAAACAAAATAGAGACAAAGTTTGTATGAGGCTTTATTAACTCAATGATATATATATATACACTGCTCAAAAAAATAAAGGGAACACTTAAACAACACAATGTAACTCCAAGTCAATCACACTTCTGTGAAATCAAACTGTCCATTTAGGAAGCAACACTGATTGACAATAAATTTCACATGCTGTTGTGCAAATGGAATAGACAAAAGGTGGAAATTATAGGCAATTAGCAAGACACCCCCCAAAACAGGAGTGATTCTGCAGGTGGTGACCACAGACCACTTCTCAGTTCCTATGCTTCCTGGCTGATGTTTTGGTCACTTTTGAATGCTGGCGGTGCTCTCACTCTAGTGGTAGCATGAGACGGAGTCTACAACCCACACAAGTGGCTCAGGTAGTGCAGTTCATCCAGGATGGCACATCAATGCAAACTGTGGCAAAAAGGTTTGCTGTGTCTGTCAGCGTAGTGTCCAGAGCATGCAGGCGCTACCAGGAGACAGGCCAGTACATCAGGAGACGTGGAGGAGGCCGTAGGAGGGCAACAACCCAGCAGCAGGACCGCTACCTCCGCCTTTGTGCAAGGAGGTGCACTGCCAGAGCACTGCAAAATGACCTCCAGCAGGCCACAAATGTGCATGTGTCTGCTCAAACGGTCAGAAACAGACTCCATGAGGGTGGTATGAGGGCCCGACGTCCACAGGTGGGGGTTGTGCTTACAGCCCAACACCGTGCAGGACGTTTGGCATTTGCCAGAGAACACCAAGATTGGCAAATTCGCCACTGGCGCCCTGTGCTCTTCACAGATGAAAGCAGGTTCACACTGAGCACATGAGCACGTGACAGACATGACAGAGTCTGGAGACGCCGTGGAGAACGTTCTGCTGCCTGCAACATCCTCCAGCATGACCGGTTTGGCGATGGGTCAGTCATGGTGTGGGGTGGCATTTCTTTGTGGGGCCGCACAGCCCTCCATGTGCTCGCCAGAGGTAGCCTGACTGCCATTAGGTACCGAGATGAGATCCTCAGACCCCTTGTGAGACCATATGCTGACACATGCACATTTGTGGCCTGCTGGAGGTCATTTTGCAGGGCGCTGGCAGTGCACCTCCTTGCACAAAGGCGGAGGTAGCGGTCCTGCTGCTGGGTGGTTGCCCTCCTACGGCCTCCTCCACGTCTCCTGATGTACTGGCCTGTCTCCTGGTAGCGCCTGCATGCTCTGGACACTACGCTGACAGACACAGCAAACCTTTTTGCCACAGCTCGCATTGATGTGCCATCCTGGATGAACTGCACTACCTGAGCCACTTGTGTGGGTTGTAGACTCCGTCTCATGCTACCACTAGAGTGAGAGCACCGCCAGCATTCAAAAGAGACCAAAACATCAGCCAGGAAGCATAGGAACTGGGAAGGGGTCTGTGGTCACCACCTGCAGAACCACTCCTTTATTGGGGGGTGTCTTGCTAATTGCCTATAATTTCCACCTTTTGTCTATTCCATTTGCACAACAGCATGTGAAATGTATTGTCAATCAGTGTTGCTTCCTAAGTGGACAGTTTGATTTCACAGAAGTGTGATTGACTTGGAGTTACATTGTGTTGTTTAAGTGTTCCCTTTATTTTTTTGAGCAGTGTATATGTTTTACATAGTTTGCAAACTGATATGTGACACGTATTAATGCCAAAATGACATGCAAAACAGGCAAACAAAAATATATATATTTATTTTTGCAAAACAAATTGGGTCTTAAAGAGCCCACCTGCCCTGAACGACCGGTTGCCACCTGTCCTGAATGACCGGTTGCCACCTGCCCTGAACGACCGGTTGCCCCCTGCCCTGAACGACCGGTTGCCACCTGCCCTGAACGACCGGTTGCCCCCTGCCCTGAACGACCGGTTGCCACCTGCCCTGAACGACCGGTTGCCCCCTGCCCTGAACGACCGGTTGCCACCTGCCCTGAACGACCGGTTGCCACCTGCCCTGAACGACCGGTTGCCCCCTGCCCTGAACGACCGGTTGCCACCTGCCCTGAACGACCGGTTGCCACCTGCCCTGAATGACCGGTTGCCACCTGCCCTGAACGACCGGTTGCCACCTGCCCTGAATGACCGGTTGCCACCTGCCCTGAATGACCGGTTGCCACTGGGAATAAATCATGCTAAACGAGGTTGGAATGTTCTTACAGAAATTCAACAAAGAACAATAATTTGTTAATTTCACAAATCTGTTTAAATCCCACTGGATGTATTAGACTTTAGAATTGCATTAGGGGCTTCCTTATTTCACTGTACAGCCTTACCTATGGACTGTAGATCAATGACATGGGGTATCAGTCTACTCAGTGACTGAGTGGCAACCGGTCATTCAGAGAACATTAGCGTGGTATATTAGGTAGCCACTTGTTGTTCTCCTATTGAAATAACTAGCTAGCCAGCTTCTTAACCCTGTTGCCATAAAACAAACGTTATAAGCAGCCAGCTAGCTTCATCTGGCTAGAATGGTTTGACCGGACCGTGTTATGTGTTGTGAAGGTAGCTACAATAGTGGAATTTGCCTGTCGTTTTCAAAATAAAAGGCCCTATTCGAAAGTGATACAGAAGGTTACAATTGGTGGAATCATGCCATATTTAGACGAGATAATGTTAAACAAGGTTAGAGTGTTGGAATGTGGAGCAATGAAATGGGGGTATCAGTCTACTCGGTAACAGAACACAACTGGTGAAGAGTTTAATAATTACTAGCGTCATAGTTATTAGCGTCATAGACCTTATTTACAAGGATTTCGCTACACCCTCATTAACATATGCTAAATATGTGTATGTGACCAATACAATTTTATTTGATTATTGTAGGACTTTGAATGTGGGAAATCCTCACCCCAATCTGCCTATTGTGCATGTTGACATTCACATTACACTGTACAGCCTTACCCAAGGATTGGGGATCAATTAAATGGGGTAACAGTCTACTCCAGGGGTCTCCAACCTTGTTCCTGGAGAGCTACCATCCTGTAGGTTGTCGCTGCAACCCAGGTTGTGACTAACCTGGTTCAGCTTATCAAACAGCTAATTATTAGAATCAGGTGTGCTAGATAAGGGTTTGAGTGAAAACCTACAGGATGGTAACTCTCCAGGAAGAGGGTTGGAGAGCCCTGGTCTACTCAGTACCCAAGTGCTTTTTTCCCCCAACGTCCTACTCAGAGTTATCAGGCTCCAAAACATCCAAGTTGTATTGTATTTCCTCTGGAACAGTGTTCAATACACATAGTAGGTTGACAGGTACAATAAATGTGGCTCAATTCACAGTGGTTTCAGAGTCCCGCAATAAGCTAATACTTACTCAAGTGGATTTGGATCTAGACTTGGCATTCCGGTACCGCTTGCCGTGCGGTAGCAGAGAGAACAGTCTATGAGCAATCCAATCCTTGCCGTCCCCAGTCCGCCTGGCCTTGCTGCTATTCCAGTTTCAACTGTTCTGCCTGCGGTTACGGAACCCCTACCTGTCCCAGACCTGCTGTTTTCAACTCTTAATGATCGGCTATGAAAAGCCAACTGACATTTATTCCTGATTATTATTTGACCATGCTTGTCATTTATGAACATTTTGAAAATCTTGGCTCTCTCTAATTTTCTCCTTCTCTTTTTCTTTCTCTCGGAGGACCTGAGCCCTAGGACCATACGTCAGGACTACCGGGCATGAGGACTCCTTGCTGTCCCCAGCCCGCCTGGCCTTGCTGCTATTCCAGTTTCAACTGTTCTGCCTGCGGTTATGGAACCGCCACCTGTCCCAGACCTGTTGTTTTTCAACTCTTAATGATCGGCTATGAAAAGCCAACTGAAAATTATTCATGATTATTATTTGACCATGCTTGTCACTTATGAACATTTTTGAACCTCTTGGCATAGTTCTGTTATAATTCCCACCCGGCACAGCCAGAAGAGGACTGGCCACCCCTCATAGCCTGGTTCCTCTCTAGGTTTCTTCCTAGGTTTTGGCCTTTCTAGGGAGTTTTTCCTAGCCACCGTGCTTCTACACCTGCATTGCTTGCTGTTTGGGGTTTTAGGCTGGGTTTCTGTACAGCACTTCGAGATATTAGCTGATGTACGAAGGGCTATATAAAATAAACTTGATTGATATGACTAGGGTAGCTGGAGTCTTTGACCATTTTTAGGGCCTTCCTCTGACACCACCTGGTATAGAGGTCCTGGATGGCAGGAAACTTGGCCCCAGTGATGTACTGGTCCGTTCGCACTACCCTTTGTAGTGCCTTGCGGTCTGAGGCTGAGCAGTTGCCATACCAGGCAGTGATGCAACCAGTCAGTGATGCAACCAGTCAGGATGCTCTCGATGGTGCAGCTGTAGAACCTTTTGAGGATCTAAGGACCTATGCCAAATCTTTTCAGTCTCCTGAGGATGAATAGGTTTTGTCGTGCCCTCTTCACGACTGTCTTGGTGTGCATGGACCATGTTAGTTTGTTGGTGATGTGGACACCAATGAACTTGAAGCTCTCAACCTGCTCCACTGCAGCCCACTGAGAATGGGGGCCTGCTCAGTCCTCTTTTTCCTGTAGTCCACACTCATCTCCTTTGTCTTGATCACGTTGAGGGAGAGGTTGTTGTCCTGGCACCACACGGTCAGGTCTCTGACCTCCTCCCTATAGGCTGTCTCGTCGTTGTCGTTGATCAGGCCTACCACTGTTGTGTCATCAGCAAATTGAATGATGGTGTTGGACTCGTGCCTGGCCGTGCAGTCATGAGTGAACAGGGAGTACAGGAGGGGACTGAGCACGCACCCCTGAGGGGCCCCTGTATTGAGAATCAGTGTGGCGGATGTGTTGTTGCCTACTCTTACCACCTGGGGGCGGCTCGTCAGGAAGTCCAGGATCCATTTGCAGAGGGAGGTGTTTAGTCCCAGGGACCTGAGCTTATTGATGAGCTTTGAGGGCACTATGGTGTTGAACGCTGAGCTGTAGTCAATGAATAGCATTCTCACATAGGTGTTCCTTTTGTCCACGTGGGAAAGGGCAGTGTGGAGTGCAATGGAGATTGCATCATCTGTGGATCTGTTGGGGCGATATGCAAACTGGAGTGGGTCTAGGGTTTCTGGGATGATGGTGTTGATGTGAGCCTTGACCAGCCTTTCAAAGCACTTCATGGCTACAGACGTGAGTACTATGCGTCGGTAGTCTTTTAGGCAGGTTACCTTAGTGTTCTTGGGCACAGGGACTATGGTGGTCTGCTTGAAACATGTTGGTATTACAGACTCAGACAGGGAGAGGTTAAAAATGTCAGTGAAGACACTTGCCAGTTGGTCAGTGCATGCTCGCAGTACACGTCCTGGTAATCCGTCTGGCCCTGCGACCTTGTGAATGTTGACCTGCTTAAAGGTCTTACTCACATCGGCTGCGGAGAGTGTGATCACACAGTCTTCTGGAACAGCTGGTACTCTCATGCATGTTTCAGTGTTATTTGCCTCAAAGCGAGCATAGAAGTAGTTTAGATCATCTGGTAGGCTTGTGTCACTGGGCAGCTCTCGGCTGTGCTTCCCTTTGCAGTCTGTATTGGTTTGCAAGCCCTGCCACATCCAACGAGCGTCAGAGCCGGTGTAGTACGATTTGATCTTAGTCCTGTATTGACGCTTTGCCTGTTTTGATGGTTCGTCGGAGGGCATAGCGGGTTAGAGTCCCGCTCCTTGAAAGCGGCAGCTCTAGCCTTTAGCTCAGTGCGGATGCTGCCTGTAATCCATGGCTTCTGGTTGGGGTAGGTATGTACAGTCACTGTGGGGACAACGTCATCAATGCACTTATTGATGAAGCCGGTGACAGATGTGGAATACTCCTCAATGCCATCGGAGGAATACCCTGAACATATTCCAGTCTGTGCTAGCAAAACAGTCCTGTAGCTTAGCATCTGCTTCCTCTGACCACTTTTTTTATTGATCTAGTCACTGGTGCTTCCTGCTTTCATTTTTGCTTGTAAGCAGGAATCAGGATATAATTATGGTCAGATTTGCCAAATGGAGGGCGAGGGAGAGCTTTGTATGCGTCTCTGTGTGTGGAGTAAAGGTGGTCCAGAGTTCTTTTTCCTCTGGTTGCACATTTAACATGCTGATAGAAATTTGGTAAAACGGATTTAAGTTTCCCTGCGTTAAAGTCCCCGGCTACTAGGAGCACCACCTCTGGGTGAGCGTTTTCTTGTTTGCTAATGGCGGAATACAGCTCATTCAATTCATTCAGTGCCAGCCTCTGACTGTGGTGGTATGTAAACAGCTACAAAGAATACAGATGAAAACTCTCTCGGTAGGTAATGTGGTCTACAGCTTATCATGAGATACTCAACCTCAGCCGAGCAATAGCTCGAGACTTCCTTGTACATCATGCACCAGCTGTTGTTTATAAAAATACATAGTTCGCCGCCCCCGCCCCTTGTCTTACCAGACGCCGTGGTTCTATCCTGCCGGTATATCGTATAACCAGTCAGATGTATGTTGATGTTGTCGTCATTCAGCCACGACTCCGTGAAGCATAAGTTGTTTCAGTTTTTAATGTCCCGTTGGTAGTTTAATCTTCAGTGTAACTTGTCGATTTTATTGTTCAAAGATTGCACGCTTGCTAGCAGATTGGAGGGGGAAGTGGGGGTTTATTCGATTGCCTACGAATTCTCAGAAGGCACCCCGACCTTCGCGCCCTCTTTCTCCACCTCCGCCAAACAAAATAAGTTACAAACAACGCAAATAAACAATTTTTAAAAACACATTCGACTGGGGGCACGTAAAACGTCTGCCATCCTGTCCGGCGCCCTTTTACAGGGATTACATGAGGGATTTGGACAACTGATATTGAACTAAAAATGAATATGACACATTTTTCAAATCAATATTAAGGAAATAATAATACTCAAAACACAATGCAATATTTTATTTATTTATTTAACTAGGCAAGTCAGTTAAGAACAAATTCTTATTTATAATGACGTCCTACCTCGGACGACGCTGGGCCAGTTGTGCACCGCCCTATGGGACTCCCAATCACGACCGGATGTGATACAGCCTGGATTCGAACCAAGGACTGTAGTGACACCTCTTGCACTGAGATGCAGTGCTTTAGAGCGCTGCTCCACTCGGGAGCCCTAATATCACAATGGTCAACAATTTCTTTCCAGAAATGTGTTTAAAATCAATTATTTGTTATAACTAAGCCAAGATAGACCATTGCCTGTCGTTTCCAATGGGAGCAAATGAATCATAGTGGGCATACCCAAGTACGAGTTATCGAGATCCTATTGGTGGGTTCTATCATTATTTGCATATTTCAGTTAGGGAACGCCTACACTGAAGTGCTCGTGTGCAATAATTCAATTCGCCCTTGCACTCCATCTAAACAACAAACACATTTTAAACTTTGGAAAATGGTAAAGTCTACAAACTTAGCCCTCTCTGTTCGTAACATATGCTAGTTTTGGGAACACAAAACGGTATTGAGATCAAATGTTTAATGATGAGAATATTTGCAGAATGTCTGCCAAATTCCATCAAATTCCATCTCCCCCCCACTTGGATTCCTCTCATCACCTTGGTGGTGAATGGACATGCCAACCGGATACTTCAGATTTATACATTCGGTGAAACATCTGGTTTACTGTTCTATCTGTGTCAAAATTCTGACAGCTGGGTTGTATTTTAATCAGGCATCGAGATAGGCGTTCTGTTTTGGGGGTCCTTGCGTTAGTTCCTGGTCCACGTATGAGACAGATCCAAACGCAAATATTTAGCTAACAAAGATTTACCAGATAATGTGTAAATGTGACACTATAGTCTATCTGTTGATGATTCATCCCGGTCTATAAACTGTCTGGGATATTTTTAGTTTTGGACGTCGCTGTTATACGGTAAGTCGACTAGCTAGTTAGCGCTAATGGATGCTAGTATGTTCAAATAGTTTAGTTGTCGAACCCTGTGTAATCCACCCCTGATTTATGCCGAAAGCTGAAAGTTGATATCTCAGAATGTTGTTAAAACTACCCACACAGACCATTTATACTATTTTGAGGGTTAACTTAGTGATCACCCGGATTTCTAGCTAGCCTTCAAAGATGTTAGCAAGATTGTTGATGTTATGGCTATCTGTTGGACGGTAGAAGCTATGCCATAACATTATGCATTATCTTTTGCTTTTAGAGGAATGTCTTTTGACATACACATGAGATTTTGTCACAAAAAGCTATTTATTGTTATTTAATTTCTGAATCTGACAAACTGATTCATTTGTGTTTCTAGGATGCAGAATGTCTTGGTTGGCTGACCTGGCAGGGAAAGCTGAAGACTTCCTGAATAAAGTGGATGCAGGAGCTGCCAGCCTGACCAAACCCCAAGGCCGCACCTCCTCCTTCTCCTCAGCCTACGATGCTCCCGACTCCACCGAAACCTCTCAGTACAGTAGCACTGGCTACAGCACCAACACATCAGACACGCAGCAACACCCTTATGGGAACGCCACCTCCCACAATGCACCAGGATCTGGTTTCATTACTGCAGCTGCTGGCAACATCAAAAAATCCAAAGGATCCCTGTTGACTAGTTCAGCCACAGTCTCCCCTACTAGCACCCTTCCCCTGGGGTCTTCCAGCACTGCCTCCTCCAGCTCCATCAAACCCTCCTCCAGCTTTGTGAGGCCCAGTAAGAAGAGTCAGAGTGAGCAAGATGTGGATGATGACCTGTTGTTTGACTTCCTTAACAGCTCAGAGCCTCCGGCGGCCAACGAGAGGAGGGAGGTCAGACCAAGAGATCCTCTCAGAGTGTCTCCTGAAGGATCAGGCTCCCCCCAGCCAGCACCTCCTGCTTTGGCTGCTGCCCCCCTCATGGTCCCCTCAGCCCCCTCCACACCCCCCTCCCTACGGGGCATGTCTCGGTCCTCCAGCTACAGCTCTCTATCCACCAGTACTCACAGTGCCAAAACAGGGGGTTCAGAGGATGGCTCTGCCAAAGAAAGTCAAGGTACTGACACTTCAACTGGTAATGTTTAATGTCAAGGCACATACGTGTATGCCTTTTTTGTTCTTTTATCTCAATGTTTGGTCGACATCATACAAGTTTATGGAATAATCAACACAGTGTTCTTGTTAACAATTTCTAATTTAAGTCAGCTCAACGTTCCCTCCTTTATATGTATTCTCTCTTTCTCTTTTTTCCCCAGACACACCTGATGGTTCTGACTCTGGGTTGGCTGTTCCCCAGTCTATCACCTACCTATCAGAGTCTCCGGCCACATACGAGGCCCCTCCCCCAGCCCTGGCCCCGCCCCCTATAGAGGAGCAGCAGAGTCAGATGATGTCCAGTCTGCGTTTGGAGAACCAGCTACTGAGGTCAGAGGTCACCTCCCTCAACCAGGAACTGGCATCCATTATCCAGAGAGCCAAAGACACTCAGGAGGGTGAGAGAGAAAACTGAGGAAGGAGACTCATGTCCGGTCCCACATCTGTTTCTGCTGTCTGGCCAACTCCTATGGTCGTTGTCATGCCGATGGATGTTGTCTTGCCAAGACAGCGCTGGCAGATCTGGGACCAGGTTATGCTCATGTATGTATAGCAGACACCAAAAATAATGTGGTTTGGTTATGTCTGTCGTGGGCGTAACTGTATGGTCATAAATCCCTTTTCCTACAGAATTGAACCAGACACGGTTACGCACAGAGAAGTGGAATTCGGACCAGTCTCGCACAGACCGCACGGTCAGGGAGCTGCGGTCGCAGGTTGATGACCTCACAGAGGTCCTCGGCGCTAAGGACGGGCAGTTGGCCGTGCTGAAGGTCAGGCTAGATGAGGCAGATCAGTTACTGAAGTCACGGAGCTCTGCTTTGGAGGAGGCTCAGACTGAGAGGTCCCGGTATGTTTACAATCTTTGTAGATGGATAGGCCTGGAAGTACTAAATCTGTCTGCTTCATTCATTATTAGTAAAAGACAACTACATTTGTCATAAGTCCAGGTATGTTTAATTAACCAAATCTTTGTGAATGAATAGATCCAGTCAATGAGGCTGTCCTACTGCCTCAACGTTTACATATTAGTAAAACATATATATTTTGTTAAAAGTCTGAGAATAATCAACATCCAACAGTGGTTACATGGGTAGAAATGTTGTTGGCTTTGTGTGAGGGGCTCTCTGAATAGCTAGTCAATGTGTAACGGAGGTAAGAACGTGCCGGAAGCTCACTCCACAGCTAGCTTTAAATGTCGCCCAATGAAGCTATTGAATCGGATCCTTTTCTGTTGAATCGGATCCTTTTCTGTCGGACAACCGGTTGGTACGTTGTCAAGGAGGCCGGTCACGTGTCTTTATGATCAGAGGACCACTGGTCCGAGCCCGGTGACTAAGGGAACCCGGGACAGTGGAGGAAGCGAAGCTGTTAGCATCAACTGAAGTTGGTTTTGCACTAGGGAGACAACAACTAACTTTGTACCCCCATCGTGTCCAGGATCCTCCAGGACCACACAGAAGGAAGCAGTATGCAGTCCCAGGCCATGACGACCATGCAGGAGAGACTGAGGGAGGCAGACATGGCTCTACGCAGGGAACAGGACGGCTATAGACAGATGCAGGTAGATATATATATACACACACACACACACACACACACACACACACACACACACACACGGTCCCGACTCTCAAGTACACATTGATATTTGTTTTAAAAAAATGATGAATCTTTAATCTGTCAAATACAAATGAAGGATGGCATGTGTAACTAGTGGAAACGGGGCACGTTCTTCATTTACAGTACATTCAGAAAGTATTCACACCCCTTGACTTTTTCCACATTTTGTTTTACGTTACAGCCTTATTCCTAATCAATCTACACACAATACCCCATAATAACACATTTACATCAGTATTCAGACCCTTTACTCTGTACTTTGAAGAGGCACCTTTGGCAGAGGAAAATAGCCTCAAGTCTTCTTGGGTATGACGCTACGTACCCGGGGCGGCAGGTAACCTAGTGGTTAGAGCGTTGGGCCATTAACCGAAAGGTTGCTAGATTGAATCCCAGATCTGACCAGATAAACATCTGTCGATCTGCCCCTGAACGAGGCAGTTAACCCACTGTTCCCCGGTAGGCCGTCATTGTAAATAAGAATTTGTTCTTAATTGACTTGCCTAGTTAAGTAAAGGTTAAATATATTATTATTTTTTTTTTTAAATATAGACTTGGCACACCAGTATTTGGGGAGTTTCTCCCATTCTTCTCTGCAGATTCTCTCAATCTCTGTCAGGTTGGATGGGGAGTGTCGCTGCACAGCTATTTTCAGGACTCTCCAGAGATGTTCAATCGTGTTCAGGTCCGGTCTCTGGCTAGGCCACTCTAGGACATTCAGAGACTTCTGTGAAGTCTTGGCTGTGTGCTTAGGGTCGTTGTCCTGTTGGAAGGTGAACCTTGGCCCCAGTCTGAGGTCCTGAGTGCTCTGGAGCAAGTTTTCATCAACAATCTCTCTGTACTTTGCTCCATTCATCTTTCCCTCGATCCTCACTAGTCTCCCAGTCCCTGCCGCTGAAAAACATCCCCACAGTATGATGCTGCCACCACCATGCTTCACCATAGGGATGGTGCCAGGTTTCCTCCAGATGTGACACTTGACATTCAGGCCAAAGAGTTCAGTCTTGGTTTCATCAGACCAGAGAATCTTGTTTCTCATAGTCTGAGTTTTTTAGGTGCCTTTTGGCAAACTCCAAGCGGGCTGTCATGTGCCTTTTACTGAGGTGTGGCTTCCGTCTGGCCACTCTACCATAAAGGCCTGATTAGTGGAGTGCTCCAGAGATGGTTGTCCTTCTGGAAGATTCTCCCATCTCAACAGAGGAGCTCTGTCAGAGTGATCATTGGGTTCTTGGTGACCTCCCTGACCAAGGCCCTTCTCCACCGATTGCTCAGTTTGGGCGGGCGGCCAGCTTTAGGAAGAGTCTTGGTGGTTCCAAACTTCTTCCATTTAAGAATGATGGAGGCCACTGTGTTCTTGGGGACCTTCAATACTGCAGAAATGTTTTGGTACCTTTCCCCAGATCTGTGCCTCTACACAATTCTCCATTTCATTTTTTAAAATATTTATTTGTACTTTTTTTTTTTTTTTTTTTTTTTTAAATCATTTGTATCCCCTTTTCTCCCCAATTTTCGTGGTATCCAATCGCTAGTAATTACTATCTTGTCTCATCGCTACAACTCCCGTACGGGCTCGGGAGAGACGAAGGTCGAAAGCTATGCGTCCTCCGAAGCACAACCCAACCAAGCCGCACTGCTTCTTTAACACAGCACGCCTCCAACCCGGAAGCCAGCCGCACTAATGTGTCGGAGGAAACACCGTGCACCTGGCCCCCCTTGGTTAGCGCGCACTACTCCCGGCCCGCCACAGGAGTCGCTGGAGCGCGATAAGACAAGGAAATCCCTACCGGTCAAACCCTCCCTAACCCGGACGACGCTGGCCCAATTGTGCGTCGCCCCACGGACCTCCCGGTCGCGGCCGGCTGCGACAGAGCCTGGGGGCGAACCCAGAGACTCTGGTGGGAGGCCCTTATTTGTACTTTTACCTCCTTTTTTCTCCCCAGTTTCGTAGTATCCTATTGGTAGTTACAGTCTTGTCTCATCGCTGCAACTCCCGTACGGACTCGGGAGAGGCGAAGGTCGAGAGCCGTGCGTCCTCTGAAACACGACCCAACCAAGCCGCACTGCTTCATGACCCAACGCTCGCTTAACCCGGAAGCCAGCCGCACCAATGTGTCGGAGGAAACGCGTTACACCTAGCGACTGTGTCAGCGTGCACTGAGCCCGACCCGCCACAGGAGTCGCTAGAGTGCGATGTGACAAGGACATCCCTGCCGGCCAAACACTCCCTAAGATGTGTGTGTACCTTCACAAATCATGTCCAATCAGGTTGTAGAAACATCTCAAGGATGATCAATGGAAACAGGATGCACCTGAGTGCAATTTCGAGTCTCATAGCAAAGTGTCTGAATACTTATGTAAATAATGTATTTCTGTTTTTTTATTTTGAATAAATATGCAAAAAATATATATTTTTGCTTTGTCATTATGCGCTATTGTGTGTAGATTTTGACTTTGTTTTATTTAATACATTTTAGAACAAGGCTGTAATGTAACAAAATGTGTAAAAAGTCAAGGGGTCTGAGTACTTTCCAAAATGCACTTTAAGTCAATCATAGACTATAACGTGTCGTCTCCTTGGTTCCCACAGAGTGAGTTTGCGGTGCGGCTATCCAAGGTTGAGGCTGAGAGGCAGACACTGGCGGAGGCTGTGACGGGCGCAGAGAGACGGGCGTCGGAGGATAAGCACCGGGTCGAGGACCTCCAACAGCAGATGAGGAGTGCCCGGAACGCAGCCGAGACTGCCAAGCAGGAGTTACACGACTATAAACACAAGGCCTCCCGCATACTACAGGTAAGAGACAGACTCTTATATCTGGCACATATTGGAGATTTAGGACTCAACTCACTATTTCCTTTCTAATGCTTTTGTTTTGTTGTACCGTGTGTGTGTGTGTGTGTGTGTGTGTCCTCTCCAGTCCAAAGAGAAGCTGATCAGCAGCCTGAAGGAGGGGTCAGGCCTGGATGGTCTGGAAGGAGGAGGAACGGGAGCTTTGGAGCTGGAGGAGCTCAGACATGAGAAGGAGCTGCAGAGAGATGAGATCCAGAAACTACAGGGACAGATGCAGACGCTCCGAGCTGAGATACAGGTGAGAAGGGATTGGAGATGGTTTCAATGATATAACCCTCTCTCTAGGCCGACTCTCTCTCGGCCCGACCCTCTCTCGGGCCGACCCTCTCTCGGGCCGACCCTCTCTCGGGCCGACCCTCTCTCGGGCCGACCCTCTCTCTAGGCCGACCCTCTCTAGGCCGACCCTCTCTAGGCCGACCCTCTCTCAGGCCGACCCTCTCTCAGGCCGACCCTCTCTCAGGCCGACCCTCTCTCAGGCCGACCCTCTCTCAGGCCGACCCTCTCTCAGGCCGACCCTCTCTCAGGCCGACCCTCTCTCAGGCCGACCCTCTCTCAGGCCGACCCTCTCTCAGGCCGACCCTCTCTCAGGCCGACCCTCTCTCAGGCCGACCCTCTCTCAGGCCGACCCTCTCTCAGGCCGACCACCTCTCTCAGGCCGACCACCTCTCTCAGGCCGACCACCTCTCTCGGGCGACCACCTCTCGGGCGACCCCCCCTTAGCACACATGCAAAGCAACTTACAGTACAGTGTGAGTGCATACAATTCTTTAGTATGTTGATGTGATTCCTGCAGTATCCCTGCGGGAATTGAACTCCTCACCTTGCCGTTGCTAGCACCAACTGAGCCACGCAGGACATGCTTACTTCAAGACAATCTTGGTGGCTGGATGACCTGGCTGTAAGAGTGAGATGTTGTGACCTTTCTTCTCCCAGGACTTGGAGGTGGCGGCCCTGACTGAGGCAGAGACGTGGCGAGAGCAGCAGCTGGAGATGCAGGAGCAACAGGCTCGACAGACCAGTGCCAAGCAGGAAGTGGAGGCCGAGGTGGAGCGCTACAAACAGGTAGCAGAATATATCTTATTATACCACGCCGTTGTTGAATACTCCTTTCTGATTGGCTTGAAGGGCATTCTAGAGCATGCGTTATTTCCCTGTAATGTACAGTATAATTCAGTGGCTTATGGTTAAGGAGGTTTCCCGTTTCTGCACGACTTAGATTTTTTTTAAATAAAAAAATGAAATTCTGGATTTTTTTTTGCGTTAATTGTTTACTTTGTTTGCTCAGAATGTTCACGTAATAATTTTCTACGACCAGCGAACACTTCAGCGAACTGTATAAGATCATAAGCCAGCTAGAATCCTCTCACCCGTAATGCAGTCTTTATTGTTGCTGGTGACCAAAATAATCGCCGACATGCCCCACAAAAATGATCCAGCAGACGACCACACCGGGTTTCGCTCCTATCAGGGTAAAAACAAGTAGTGGCTCCTGTGGGGCACGCGATCACCACGAATTCCCGGGTTCCTGTTGCGTCATGCTGATGGTAGAGTCGGGATTTGGCCCCATCCTGCCATCCCGCCTGGTTAATGGTACAGGCTTGTGGGGAATGTTTTTCTGGCACACGTTAGGTCTCTAAATACCAATTGAGCAATGTTTCCATGCCTCAAAGAATTCAGGCTGTTCTGGAGGCAAAAGGGGTTCCAACCAGGTACTAGATGGGTGTACCTAATAAACTGTGTGTACATCAGTCACAGGCTTTATTAGGAAATGTGTTGATGATGTTGAACCCACAATAACAATCTGGACATACTCCAACCAATAGAAATCTGTTAAATGTCAGCAGAACGAACCCTGATGACTCTGTGACCTGCGATGCGTACAAGGCAAGCAGGTACAAGCTCCGCAAAATCCATTAGGGACGCAAAAAGACAATACAGACTCAAACTTGAATTGATGTTCAACTCAAGACTCACGTCGCATGTGCCAAGCACTACAGATTACAAAGGCAAATACAGGTGTGGTGCCCCCCGAAGCCTCCCTCCCAGACGAGTTTAAAGCACCTGACGACCAGGTGCTTTCACTCGGCGCACAATTGGCTCAGCGTCATCCTGCTTAGGGGAGGACTTGGCCGGCAGGGATATCCTTGTCCCATCGCTCTCTAGCGACTCCTGTGGCGGGCTGGGAGCAGTGCACGCTGACACTGTCGCCAGGTGACCGGTGTTTCCTCCGACACATTGGTGTGGCTGGCTTACGGGTTAAGCGGGCATTATGTCAAGAAGCAGTGCGGCTTGGTTGGGTTGTGTTTCGGAGGACGCACGGCTCTCGACCTTTGCCTCTCTCTCTCGAGTCCGTACGGGAGTTGCAGCGATGAGACAAGACTGTAACTACCAATTGGATACCGCGGAATTGGGGAGAAAAAAGGGTAAAAGTAATAAAATTTTAAAAAGAAAAATAAGAATGCTTTTCATTGACTACAGTTCAACATTCAACACTATTGTTCCATCCAAGCTCAACACCAAGCTCAGAGCCCTGTGTCTGAACACCACCCAGTGCAACTGGATCCTGGACTTCCTGACTGGCAGACCACAGGCTGTGTGTTTTGGCAACAACACTTCCTCCACACTGACTCTTAACACAGGAGTCCCCCAGGGATGTGTCCTCGGTCCTCTGCTGTACTCCCTGTTCACCCACGACTGTGAGACTTTGCACGACACCTACTCCATCATCAAGTTTGCTGACAACACCACGGTTGTAGTCCTGATAACCAACAACGACGAGTCAGCCTTTAGGGAAGAGGTCAGTGAACTGGCATTGTGGTGTCATGACAACAACCTCTCCCTCAATGTCAGCAAAACAAAGTTGATTGTTGACTTCAGGAAGCAGAGGGGAACATGCCCCCCCGATTCACATCAATGGGATTGCAGTAGAGAGAATCACGAGTTTAAAGTTACTCTGCGTCCACATCACCAAGGACTTGACATCGACCAACAACACCGCCACTCTTGTCAAGAGGACGCAACAGCGTCGCTACTTCCTATAAGGCGGCTGAATAAATTCGGCATGCCAACCCCGGATCCTCACCGAATACTACCGCAGCACCGTCGAGTGCGTCCCGACCAATAGCATCACGACCTAGTAAGGGAATTGCTCCATACACGACCGCAAGGCCCTATAGCCCCAGTGATGTACTGAGCCATGTTCACACCCATCCAGGAAATCTACTCAAAATGGTGTCTGAGGAAGCATCATCAAGGACCCCACATACCCTCCCAGCCACGAGCTGTTCTCTCCCTTACCGTCGGGCGGACAGTATCGAAGCAGGAGGTCTGATACCAACAGGTTCAGAGACAGTTTCTATCTACAAGCCATCAGACTGCTGAACACATCTCAACAGGACTGACCTCCTGCTCTGATTCTCCACACCTCAGCGCTCGGTCACTCACACTCACACACACACACACAGTCATACACAAAGTATGTGGCCGCTTTTTCAGCCACACCCGTTGCTGACCGGTGTATAAAATCGAGCACACAGCCCAGCAATCTGCGTAGACGAACATTGGCAGTTGAATGGCCTTACTGAAGGATGCCACCTTTCCAACAAGTCAGTTTGTCAATTTTCTTCCTTGCTAGAGCTGTCCCGCTCACCTGTAAATGCTGTTATTGGGAAGTTGGAAATGTCAAGGAGCAACAACGGCTCAGGCGCAAATGTAATGAATTGATGCTGTTGACCCGGATCACTGGTTGCTGCGGAAAAGTAGGAGGTTGAAAGGGGGGTGAGTGTAACGGATGTGAAATGGCTAGCTAGTTAGCGGGTGCGCGCTAGTAGCATTTCAATCAGTTACGTCACTTGCTCTGAGACATTAAGTAGGGTTGCCCCTTGCTCTGCAAGGGCCGCGGCTTTTGTGGAGCGATGGGTAACGCTGCTTCGTGGGTGACCGTTGTTGATGTGTGCAGAAGGTCCCAGGTTCGCGCCCGTGTCGGGGCGAGGGGACGACGTAAAGTTATACTGTTACACAAAGTGGTAGGCCAGAACCTCACAGAACGGGACCGCCAAGTGCTGTCTTCAGTTACAACACTCGCTACCTAGTTCCAAACTGCTTCTGGAAGCAACATCGGCAAAAAAAAACTGTTCGTCTGGAGCTTCATGAAATGGGTTTCCATGTCCGAGCAGCCGCACACAGGCCTAAGATCACCATGCGCAATGCCAAGCGTCGGCTGGAGTGGTGTAAAGCTTGCCGCTATTTGACTCTGGAGCAGAGGAAACACGTTCTCTGGAGTGATGAATCACGCTTCACCATCTGGCTGCCTGACTGATGAATCTGGGTTTGGAGGATGCCAGGAGAACGCTACCTGCCCCAATGCATAGTGCCAACTGTAAAGTTTGGTGGAGGAGGAATAATGGTCTGGGGCTGTTTTTCATGGTTTGGTGCCCCTTAGTTCCACTGAAGGGCAACCTTAACGCTACAGCATACAATGACATTCTAGACGATTCTGTGCTTCCAGCTTTGTGGCAACAGTTTGGGGAAGGCCCTTTCCTGTTTCAGCATGACAATGCACAAAGCAAGGTCACATTCAAAAATGGTTTGTCGAGATCGGTGTGGAAGAACTTGACTGGCCTGCACAGAGCCCTGACCTCAACCCCATCAAACACATTTAGGATGAATTAGAACGCCGACTGCGAGCCAGGCCTAATCGCCAAACATCAGTGCCTGACCTCACTAATGCTCTTGTGGCTGAATGGAAGCAAGTCCCCTCAGCAATGTTCCGACATCTAGTGAAAAGCCTTCCCAGAAGAGAGGAGGCTGTTATAGCAGCAATGTTCCAACATCTAGTGAAAAGCCTTCCCAGAAGAGTGGAGGCTGTTATAGCAGTAATGTTCCATCATCTAGTGGAAAGCCTTCCCAGAAGAGTGGAGGCTGTTATAGCAGCAATGTTCCAACATCTAGTGAAAAGCCTTCCCAGAAGAGTGGAGGCTGTTATAGCAGTAATGTTCCATCATCTAGTGGAAAGCCTTCCCAGAAGAGTGGAGGCTGTTATAGCAGCAATGTTCCAACATCTAGTGAAAAGCCTTCCCAGAAGAGTGGAGGCTGTTATAGCAGCAAAGGGGGGAACCAACTTCATATTAATGCCCATGATTTTTGCATGAGATGTTCGACGAGCAGGTGTTCACATATGTTTGGCCATGTGGTGTACGTTCATGCTACACACATCACATCTGTTGCTGCCAGACTCTTATTATAGTGCTCAGTTTATACACTGCCCCATCTCCCCCTTCCCCAATACACCTGTAAATATTATAAATTGTGCCTTCCTGTATTATATTATTTTGTTTTGTTTTGTTTTCTTATTGTTGCATTGTCGAAGGAACCCGCAAGTAAGCATTTCATTGGACGATGTCTACCAAGCGTATCCAATGCATCCGACTAATAAAACGTTAAACTTGGGTCCTGTTCATTAAGGTGTGCAACGGAAAACATTATGAAACGTTTAGCGATGGGAAATGTGTTTTTGTTTCTTATTCGACCACATGTCCAGGTAGTCCATGCCTGTTTCTTTCTCTGTATCTGGGCTAAAGGGAACTTTTTAAGTGTGTGTGTGTGTGTGTGTGTATGTGTGTGTGTGTGATGTAGGAGCTACAGTATGTAGAGGAGGAAAACCACCGTGCCAAGACCACACTACAGAGTCGCATCAAGGATCGGGAGGATGAGATACAGAAACTCAGAAACCAGGTATATAGACATACCAGTTAAAGTCGGAAGTTTACATACACTTAGGTCGGAGTCATTTAAAACTCATTTTTCAACCACTCCACAAATTTGGTGTTAACAAACTATAGTTTTGGAAAGTCGGTTAGGACATCTTACTTTGTGCATGACACGAGTACCGTAATTTTTCCAACAATTGTTTACAAGTCCTCAACTGGCAGCTTCATTAAATTGTACCTGCAAAGCACCAGTCTCAACGTCAACAGTGAAGAGCCTACTCCGGGGTGTTGTATATGTCAATAAAGTTCACATTTTATTTATATATATATAAAATGTGACCTTTTTTTGACATTCTACTGCATTGTTAGGAGCTAGAAACATAAGCATTTCATTGCACGAGTTATGACATGTGCTAAATTGTATACGACCAATACGCTTATTTGATTTTAGAAGAAGCACAAGTAATGTTACATTTCCCTGTCCCGCCCTCTCTTTTTTTTTGTTCTCCCCCCCCCTCCCTCTGCCTCACCATCCTGCCTCCCTAGCTGACCAATAAGGCTCTGAGCAGCAGTAGCCAGGTGGAGCTAGAGAGCAGGTTACACCAGCTGACGGAGACTCTGATCCAGAAACAGACCATGCTGGAGTCCCTGGGAACAGAGAAGAGCTCACTGGTTTTCCAGCTAGAGAGGCTTGAGGCCCAGCTGAAGAGCGTCCAGGGAGAAGGGCAGACCGGGGGCCCGGCCATTAACATGAGCAGCATGGAGAGCCCAGGTGAGGCTGGGGCCGTTTAAAAAATAAAATAAATAAATACCACCCAATTTCGTACACTATTTTTGACCAGCTCAGGTGAGACTGATGTCATGTGGATGGATATGATTATGTAGCCTGGTTGTCCCAGATATGTTAATAATGTGTAACCAACTCCTTCAGGTCTGGGTCCAGGCTAAGGGTCAGGGTGGGGAATTTATTCTTTTGAGGGAAAAAACAAACTCCATGCTACTCTTGAATGTCTAAAACTGGATAAAGTAGAACTTATAATGGACCTTTTTAATATACACTGCTCAAAAAAATAAAGGGAACACTTAAACAACACAATGTAACTCCAAGTCAATCACACTTCTGTGAAATCAAACTGTTCACTTAGGAAGCAACACTGATTGACAATAAATTTCACATGCTGTTGTGCAAATGGAATACACAAAAGGTGGAAATTATAGGCAATTAGCAAGACACCCCCCAAAAAGGAGTGATTCTGCAGGTGGTGACCACAGACCACTTCTCAGTTCCTATGCTTCCTGGCTGATGTTTTGGTCACTTTTGAATGCTGGCGGTGCTTTCACTCTAGTGGTAGCATGAGACGGAGTCTACAACCCACACAAGTGGCTCAGGTAGTGCAGTTCATCCAGGATGGCACATCAATGCGAGCTGTGGCAAAAAGGTTTGCTGTGTCTGTCAGCGTAGTGTCCAGAGCATGGAGGCGATACCAGGAGACAGGCCAGTACATCAGGAGACGTGGAGGAGGCCGTAGGAGGGCAACAACCCAGCAGCAGGACCGTTACCTCCGCCTTTGTGCAAGGAGGTGCACTGCAAAATGACCTCCAGCAGGCCACAAATGTGCATGTGTCTGCTCAAACGGTCAGAAACAGACTCAATGAGGGTGGTATGAGGGCCCGACATCCACAGGTGGGGGTTGTGCTTACAGCTGAACACCGTGCAGGACGTTTGGCATTTGCCAGAGAACACCAAGATTGGCAAATTCGCCACTGGCGCCCCGTGCTCTTCACAGATGAAAGCAGGTTCACACTGAGCACACGTGACAGAGTCTGGAGACGCCGTGGAGAACGTTCTGCTGCCTGCAACATCCTCCAGCATGACCGGTTTGGCGATGGGTCAGTCATGGTGTGGGGTGGCATTTCTTTGTGGGGCCGCACAGCCCTCCATGTGCTCAGTCTGAGAATCGGTCTGAAAATTAATCTGTGCTTCCCTCTGCTGAATTTTGAAATCCTGGTGTTGCCCTGGAGACAAAATGTTTGCCAACCCCTGGACTAGTTGGTTAAAGTACTTAAAGTAGTACCTTTCTTGATGCTAAACTAACTTTATTTGACAGATCGTCAAATAAAAAACATTGATTTGAGAATTTTGGGAAGCTTTTTTTTATTTTATCAGATGAACAAGCACTCAACACTTTGCTCAAGCTCTTTATTTATTTTAATTTTTTTGTTTTCTTCAGGTGGCCACTCAAATTGTTGGTATATGTAAAGCGTTTCCCACACTGGGAGCAGAGGTAGGGTCTCTCCCGTGGGAAACTCTCTTGTGCTTACTGAGTGTGAAGGAATGACGGAATCTCTTTACACACTCTGGCTAAATTCCCAATCTGGCCATCAAACCATCACGGTCACCTAATAATCCCCAGTTTACAATTGGCTCATTCATCTCCCCTGTAACTATTCCCCAGGTCGTTGCTGCAAATGAGAACGTGTTCTCAGTCAACTTACCTGGTAAAATAACGGTAAAATAAATAAATAAAAAGAAGAGAAAGGTACTACTTCTGTGTGGATCCGCTGGTGGCTTGTAAGATCACTGGTGTTTTCGGCAAGTGTCTTCCCACATTCAGTGCTAAGGGCGTTCTCATGTGTGCCGTGCCTCGTGTCTCTCTTAAGTTTGCGCTGCTAGTGAAACTCGTCCCACACTCATCACAGGTGGTCTTTAACCCAGTGTGGATCATCATGTGTTTTATCAAGCTCATCTTTTCAACGAAGATGTACCACATTGTTGGCAACAATGGGGTTTTTTCCTCCTGTGTGGATTATCTTGTGCCTACTGAGAGAGTGTGTGTGTGTTTTGTTCACATCATTTCCATGTGTGTTGGTGGGTTAGGAACCTGTTTTGTTCAGTTCTGTGCATTTAGGGATGTCCTTTATCTGACATCGTAGTGCATTTGTACTTTAGAGACAAACTCCCATCCTTCTATCTTCCTCAAACTCACTTAACAACAAGACATTGGCCCGTTTTCATTTCGATGTTCAGATTCCTGTATAATCCCTTTTGATTCTCAAAGTCTATTCAACAAGTAACAGAAGCATTCAGCCGGGTGACTTTTCAAACCCACTTCTATCGCTTCAGTTTTGATGTGAAAATTAGTCTAAGGCCCAGGAGTAATACTTATGTGTTGACAACATGTGACCAGGCTTCTTCACACTCCTGTCTGGGGGAAAAATGCCTGTTTGTTGGTCAGCGGCTGGTCCAGAATCAGGCTCACTTTTCACAAAAATAGGAAGCAGGGAGGAAAGGCTGGTTCCGGTGAACAAATCACAGCTCACCTCACAGCTAGATCCAATATGAAAGCACACAACAAAAGTGTTATTCCATGTGGAATTGACTAAACATGGCCATGACATTAATACTTTATTTTACAACAGACAACGTTCTCTAGATTTTTCTACAGAAGCTTTTTAGACATCTGCATGAAATCATAACTGAGAAATATTTCATCAAAGAAATCTGTAGATAAAAAATAAAAAAGTGCAGTGTGTGTGTGCGCTCACTGCTCAGAATAACAACTTCAATATTAATTTGAGTCTTCACAACGTTTTTTCAGAGATTGAAAAAACAAGATTACATTAAACATGACAACCAACAGAACTAAACAAAACAGATTCACTTTCAGTTCTCTACTCTCTTACAATGTTTCATTATACCTAAAGTTATTTTGTTTTTGTCCTTTAAGTTTACTGTAGTATAGTGTATCGGAGGCTTTACAGCAGCACCACAAGAGAAATACAGCAACAACACAAGAAAGCAGAATCAAAATGCCCAGAATCCAGTTGTACATCGGAAGGACTCATAGATTCACCATATTGTTTTTTTTACATTGACACTTCTCGGAGGAACAGCAAGATTAGGGGGAACAGCAAGATTAGGGGGAACAGCAAGATTAGGGGGAACAGCAAGATTAGGGGGAACAGCAAGATTAGGGGGAACAGCAAGATTAGGGATTAGGGGGAACAGCGAGATTAGGGGAAACAGCAAGATTAGGGGCAACAGCGAGATTAGGGGCAACAGCGAGATTAGGGGCAACAGCGAGATTAGGGGGAACAGCAAGATTAGGGATTAGGGGGAACAGCGAGATTAGGGGGAACAGCGAGATTAGGGGCAACAGCGAGATTAGGGGCAACAGCAAGATTAGGGATTAGGGGCAACAGCGAGATTAGGGGCAACAGCGAGATTAGGGGCAACAGCGAGATTAGGGGCAACAGCGAGATTAGGGGCAACAGCGAGATTAGGGGCAACAGCGAGATTAGGGAGAACAGATAGTAAAAAGGAGCCCCATGTTGTATAGAAGTCTTCTCCCTTGTTCCTAAATATAGCACTAATTTTCTCCAGTGGTAGTTGGACTTATTAAAGAGATCACAATTCCACTCATTTTTATTGTTTGTGGCTGGTCTTTTTATCCAGTTCTAGAGAACGTATTTTCAGGCCACAGAGACATTTTTTTTTTTAAGGAGATTTGAGCAGATTTTGGGGAAGCTGAGATGTTACTAGTAAAAGATGTGAGATTTGTTTCATGATTTCACCATAATATCCTCTTGGATGGCAGGACTGAAAATCCCCTTTTTATGTTAACGTCACACAGGGACACGACAGAGGAATGCACCAGTTCTGTTCAACGACCACGACAGTCCAGGAGTGTATGGCCAGGTACGCAAGGCAGCCAGCACCATCGACCGGTTCAGGTGAGCTATTATACCAGAGGGTTGGCTTTATCAAAAACATACTTTTTGTGTAGTGTGATCTTAAAAAATGCTTTATTCAGACAGTACAGAAACAGGGGTAGACAGGCCAGACAGGGCAATCTACCACAAGACCTTCAGGGCTCTTATCAGTATCAGGAATGTTACCATACAACTGTACCTCAAGTTAAGTTTGAGGAATTGTTTGGTATTGTTAACTTGTCCCAATACATGAGCTGTTTGTTAAAGAGCAGTGGAATTTTCATTCTCGTTCTATATGTTTCGATGCTTTTTTCATATTTTATAGGCATTAATGTTTACCATTTCAAACACACCAGTGTCACACATTTATATCTCGACAATAATCTGAAAATCTTGTCCTTCCAGCATCCGATTAGGAATCTTCCTGAGACGCTACCCCATGGCTCGGGTTTTTGTTATACTGTATATGGTGAGTGTCTTTCGCTCTAATGCAACTTGTGTATTGCAACTACTATAATTACGGTACATGTAACGCTAACCAAAATATAAGTTGAAATTCTCTATTCCTTTTTAACTGAATAAAACCAATGAAAACCAGGACAAAACTCTTGCCGTTTAAAAAAGAAAGAAAAAAAAAGTAGTTTTACACAGTCTTTTGTTCAAAATAAACGTGTCACAATAATCTTTTAAAGCACTTTTTTTTTTCGTTTTTTTTTTCAGGCACTACTGCACCTATGGGTCATGGTCGTTCTGTTGACCTATTCCCCAGAGATGCATGAGATCCACGACCATCCTGCAGGGAGATAGAACACAAGGCCTGAACGATGTCATGATAGAGCTTTATTATATATATGTTGTTGTGATCTGGGGTAAGGTGAAGAGATTAGTTCCCTTTGTCATCGAAGACTAGCCTGGTGCCAGATCTGTTTGTGCTGTTTAGACCTGCCTACCATTGCACGCAACTTTAGGTCAAAAGTACGCTGGTATTGGGGGGAGACCCTTTAAAATAACACAAATGGGCTTTTAGTCGGCGAATTGTGGCTTTTGACTCAACCGTGTGAAGTTGGAGCTGAGCCAATCAGAGGACATGGGCGAGGAGGGGAAAATCGCGATCTCTCAGCTACAGGCCGTAACCCTAAAGTCACAGCACTGTAACGACCCTGGGTTTATAAGCGCGGATATCGACTCTGCCGTTCGGGCATGCTTTTGCGGCACAGTCGATAGCGCGCCGGACCTCGGGCCTAGAAGGTCGAGGGTTCGAGACCTGCTCCCTGCTGTTTCATTACAGTACTATTTCCCTCTCTCATGCTGGATGGAAGCTCTCCTCCATGTCCGTTGATACCACTGATGTGTGAGGAAAAAGGGTAGGAAAAAATGGAGAACGAATTGTTTTGCTCAATACATTTTTCCAAAATAGTGTGTTTAGTCAAGCACATAACCACTATTATTTTGTAGTTAGCTCCTTGGTTAAGGCGTCATTACGACAAGTAGTTAGCTACAGCATTTATTAAACGAACCGTGAACATTTTCTTGACCGCACATGCTTTGATCTCCGCAACAGCGCGTTGACGATCAAGGGGAAATGTGCGCGTCGCTGCGTGGATGGAAAACGGTCGTGGCAGGGGAGAGCTCCCCCGCCGGTACCGTCCTTCACAGAAAGTTATGTTAGACGTTTTAACGATTAGTAGGCCAATGTTAATCAATCAGTTTCTTGATCTGTCCTCTTGATGTAGCTAGACGTCAACAGTAGGCTGGCTAATGCTGTGGTAAATCAATTCACCAAATGACAACGAGGCATGTTGAATGAATGTTAGGCTAGTATTCAGGCCTGATGGATTAGATCAGGGATGAAACCAGCTCCGATAGCCCTAGTTGTTTCATAGTCTATATAGCCCACAGTAAACTAGACTAATACATTACATCCAGTAATTTAATTATTCAGAATTCTCCTCGAACAAAATGAAGAAGCCAGTTTACACTTTCACTAGACTCTATCCGCACGAAGACATCTATTCATTAGAATTACCCCTAAATTGAACCTAGAAAAATGTGAAAGTGTCATTGAGACCAGCTCAATTTCATTTAGGATCAAACACAAGACTACATTTGATATAATTTAAGACTAGGTTTCAGAAAATTGAATTTTTAAAGTTTTTTTTTTTTCTTTTTTAAAATGTCGTTAATGGCGTCTGGTGCCGCGCTAAAGTGACACTTCAAGGTTGGCAGGTCTGTGTTTTGCCAGCTCCGTTCTCCGTTGGCATGACAATGACCATAGGAGTTGGCTAGAAAGCACACCTAGATCTGAGACCAAAGGCTAGTTGGAGTAGGGATGGAGCAAGCTGCTGATTTAATGACTCAATAAGCACAGAACTGACATGCTAGCTACTCTAAGGGACACTGACTGACTTAGGATCACTATTCCCTGTTATCCACCTCCTAAGGGTTGACAAAATTATTGTAATGTTCCCCAAAATTTCCAGGTTTTACAGACATTCTCTTTGGAGGTTTCCTGGAATCAGGAGAATGACCAAGGAGAGGACAGGAATCCACTAACTGGAATCCTCCAACTATGATTTCTGGGAAACCTGGGAATTTGGAGAAAGTTACTAGTATTGTGCAACTCCTCCTGTCCCCCGTTCTCTGTCCTGTCCCCTGCCCTGTCCCCTGTCCCCCCCGTTCCCTGTCCCCCCCCCCGTTCCCTGTCCTCCCCTGTCCTCTCCCCTGTCCCCCCGTCCTACCTAAAGATCCACAGGTCAGTCACAGTAGAATGGGGTTTTATAGCTGTTATGCAGTGAGATGCTGATGGGTGGTGCAGTGATGACGGCATATTCATTACAGTTATATTAATTTATCCTTATCCCCTTCTCCTGTATGATGTTACCCTCCCCATCTTAAATCTGTTAAGTTTATTTTCCACATAGAAACTTATGTTTCCATTCACAGTTTTTATGTGAGTAAAGTCATACCTATATATAAAAAAAAAAAAAGATAATGAAAGCTGGGATGGAAACCGAAAAGTTTCGGTACAATTGTATAAATGCCGACAGATAATTTGTTTGTTCAACATGGTGGGTCCTTTTTTGTGTGGGTAAAATGTATTGTGTGTGAGAAATGGCAGTGGAAACGTCCTTTTTATGCGCAAAATGTTGATACAATAACTATCATATCGACGTAAACTTTGGAGTCACGCGATGATATGGTGTGTGTGATCCTTCCACTACGACTCGGAAAACCATGCAGGTTACTAGGCTACAGATGAAATGGGTTGAACTTCACAGGGTGGTGAAAAAGTGCACGGTGATGTTGAGGCACGTATCCAATAAATATCGAGGGTCTTACTCTGGTGACATGATGATCGACGCTTGACTGCTGTTTTGACAAATAAACATTTGCATATTTTCTTTTATGCGGATTCGAGAATATTCACATGAAAATCTGTCTCTCCAATTGGATGGAAACTTAGCTACTGAGGATTATTTAAATGTGAAAAGGATTATTTTAATAAACATCAAACCTGAAGATAAAAACACTTGTTTGTTTTTGTTTCATCTGTCTGTGGATGCATAAATGATTTGCTTCAGTTTAAAACACAACACTGCTTTTCTTAGCAGTGTATACTTGCCTGACAGGAAATTGCCATGCTGTAGATGAATTATAGTAGATTTCTCCTTAACTATCGTAGGCCTACATACCCTGTTGGAACAACCAGAGGTGAGTCCCTGCTAACACTGGCCTGGCCAAAACTCATCTACCTGACCCTACATACATTACATGACCAAAAGTATGTGGACACCTGCTCATTATACATCTCAATCCAAAATCATGGGAAATAATATGGAGTTGGTCCCCCTTTTTGCTGCTATAACAGCCTCCACTATTCTGGGAAGGCTTTCCATTAGATGTTGGAACATTTCTGCGGGGACTTGCTTCCTATTCAGCACAAGCACATTAGTGAGGTATGGAAACCTAAGCTTGGCTCGCAGTCGGCGTTCCAGTTCATCCCAAAGGAAATGGAAACCCATTTCTTGAAGCTCCCGACGAACAGTTATTGAGCTGACGTTGCTTCCAGAGGCAGTTTGGAACTCGGTAGTGAAGTGTTGCAACCGAGGACAGACTAATTTTACACGCTACGCGCGTCAGCACTTCAGTTCGGTGAGCTTGTGTGGCCTACCACTTCGCGGCTGAGCCATGGTTGCTTCTAGACGTTTCCACTTCACAGTAACAGCACTTACAAGACCAGGGCAGCTCTAGCAGAGCAGAACTTTGATGAACTGACTTGTTGGAAAGGTGGCATCCTATGACGGTGCCACGTTGAAAGTCACTGAGCTCTTAAGTCCATTCTACTGCCAGTGTTTGTCTATGGAGATTGCGTGGCTGTGTGCTTGATTTTATACAGCTGTCAGCAACAGGTGTGGCTGAAATAGATGAATCTACTCATTTGAAGGGGTGTCCATATGCTTTTGTATATATATTGTATAAAATGTTTAGGTGAATAATGAATAATATACAGTTGGCTAGGTTTTCCGTGCATCGGCAAGACAGAACAGCTACTTCCTGTAAGACGAGGGGTTGTGGTCTGTGTCTATTTGTCAATAACAGCTATATTTTTCGTAGCCATCTATTTACCACCACAAACCAATGCTGGCACTAAGACCGCATTCAACGAGCTGTATAAAACCATAAGCAAACAGGAAAATACTTATCCAGAGGAGGTGCTCCTAGTGCCCGGGGACTTTAATGCAGGAAAAATTAAATAAATTTGACTTAATTTCTACCAGCATGTCAAATGTGCAAGCAGAGGGGAAAGAAATTACTCTAGACCACTGATAATGGAATGTATATGCTTAAAGGTAATGACTAAACAATTCCACCCTGAAACGTAATCATTCGATTCTGTAACATGTGTAATGAATTAAAGTAATAAACTTAAGTCCAATAAGGTTTGGTTGAGACCAGTAAGGGAGAGAAATGTGTGTGTGTGTCTTAAGAAAACACAGAGAACAATTCAACTATTCATGACCTGACCTGGCTAGAACTCTGAGAAACTTACGGCAGGAAAGGGAGTCCCATCAAGGTCCCTCTAATCTTGGGGGATGGAACTGCCAGCTTGGTAGTGATAAACAGTGGTGATATCTATGGAGAAGGATACATCCTACCTACTGTTCGTGTGTATGTATGTGCGTAGGCTATCTATTGTTTGTGTGTAGGTATGTGCGTAAGTAGGGAGTTATAAAATGACATGTTCTTTGTATTTGGACTTCAGAAGGTTCTCGTGAATAACCTGTATGAACCTTTTGCAGAAGCTGAGTCTTTGCCTAATTATTATTAAACCCAGGGTCTTACAAACCTCAGGGATTGGTCAAAGCTTAATTGATTGTTAGTTATTATCATTGGGATTGAAAATTCTCGTGACAACCACCTTTACTCCACAGACGCAGATGCTAAGCTACAAGAATGTTTTGCTAGCACAGACTGGAATATGTTCTGGGATTCATCTGATGGCATTGAGGAGTACACCACATCAGTAACCGGATTCATCAATAACTGCATCGACGACGTTGTTCCCACGGTTGTTCCCTAGCTTCCATCCTCCTCTGGGTACATTGACTTCAGTACAAAACCTAGGAGGCTCATGGTTCTCACCCCCTTCCATAGACTTACACAGTAATTATGACAACTTCCGGAGGACTTCCTCCAACCTATCAGAGCTCTTGAAGCATGAACTGACATGTTGTCTACCCAATCAAAGGATCAGAGAATGAATCTAGTACTGAAAGCATGAGCTACAGCTAGCTAGCACTGCAGTGCATAAAATGTGGTGAGTAGTTGACTCAAAGAGAGAGAAAGACAATAGTTGAACAGTTTTGAACAAATTAATTTCTTCCAAAATGGAGGCGAGAGAGAGAGATTTTCAGTTTCATTGTAAGCAAATGCAGCTAGCTAAGTTTAGCCTATTCAGCATCACTCTGTTTGCAAGGCACTACAGAGGGTAGTCCGTACGGCCCACTACATCACTGAGGCCAAGCTTTCTGCCGTTCAAGACCTCTATACCAGGCGGTGTCAGAGGAAGGCCCTAAAAATTGTCAAAGACTCCAGCCACCCTAGTCATAGACTGTTCTCTCTGCTACCACACGGCAAGCGGTACCGGAATGCCAAGTTTAGGTCCAAAAGGCTCCTTAACAGCTTCTACCCCCAAGCCATAAGACTGCTAAACAGTTAATCAAACGGCTACCGAGACTATTTGCATTGTCCGCTGCTGCTACTCGCCGTTTACTATCTATACGTAGTTTGATTTGATCAGGTTTGAACATTGTCATACAAAAAGGTCATAGGAACTTATTGTGGGTGTTGAGTTTTGACTGGAATCTATGTATGAAATATGAAATCTACATTATGGAGAAAAGCACATTATAATGTCCATGACAACGTTTAATAACAGTGTGGAAAGCATTGAGGTCTTGGAACAGGGTATCGGATCAAATGGGCTGCTGGAAGGCGTGAAGCGAGACGGTGGACGGTGGTTGGAAGAGCGCGCTTGTTTGAAATGGAAAAGCGTTGGCGGTAGCTTTCGATAAAGAAGAACATCCAGACGAAGCAGCTGTTTTATAAGTGGGATGAACTGTTGAGCGCTACATCCCGAGGGCTTCGTGCTGATCGTACGGAGGTTGTGACAGCCGGTTAAATGGCATCCCTTGAGAAGGCAAGAACAAGATGTATGTCAGGAGAAGTGCAGTATTATCATAAGGAGACGTATACTTGGAATGCGGAGGAGGAATGGAGGGAAAAAGAGAGGCAGAGGAGGTTTAAGGGAGCGAGAGAGAGGGAGGAAGAGGAGGTCTGAGAGAGAGAGGCAGAGGAGATCTAAGAGAGAGGGAGGAAGAGGAGGTCTAAGAGAGCGAGAGAGGGAGGAAGAGGAGGTCTGAGAGAGGGAGGAAGAGGAGGTCTAAGAGAGAGAGAGGAAGAGGAGGTCTAAGAGAGAGAGGGAGGAAGATGAGGTCTAAGAGAGAGAGGGAGGAAGATGAGGTCTAAGAGAGAGAGGGAGGAAGATGAGGTCTAAGAGAGAGAGAGGAAGAGGAGGTCTAAGAGAGAGAGAGAGAGGAAGAGGAGGTCTAAGAGAGAGAGGGAGGAAGAGGAGGTCTGAGAGAGAGAGGGAGGAAGAGGAGGTCTGAGAGAGAGAGGGAGGAAGAGGAGGTCTAAGAGAGAGAGAGGAAGAGGAGGTCTAAGAGAGAGAGAGAGGAAGAGGTCTAAGAGAGAGAGAGAGGGAGGAAGAGGAGGTCTAAGAGAGAGACAGAGGGAGGAAGAGGAGGTCTAAGAGAGAGAAAGAGGAAGAGGAGGTCTGAGAGAGAGGGAGGAAGAGGAGGTCTAAGAGAGAGACAGAGGGAGGAAGAGGAGGTCTGAGAGAGAGAAAGAGGAAGAGGAGGTCTGAGAGAGAGGGAGGTAGAGGAGGTCTAAGAGAGAGACAGAGGGAGGAAGAGGAGGTCTAAGAGAGAGGGAGGGAGAAAGAGGAGGTCTGAGAGAGAGAGGGAGGAAGAGGAGGTCTAAGAGCGAGAGAGAGAGGAAGAGGAGGTCTAAGAGCGAGAGGAAGAGGAGGTCTAAGAGAGAGAGGAAGAGGAGGTCTAAGAGCGAGCGAGAGAGGGGCAGAGGGTGAGCTTGAGTCGGTTAAAAATGGCGGGAAAAAAGGAAATGGTTTGTTAAAGAAGAATGGTAGAAAGTGTAAGAGGAAGACAGGAGGTGAAATGGAAGTGAATGAGGTCAAAGTATCGGAGGTGGTCGGTGTGGTGAAGTTCTCAGAGCCCGAGGCTGGCACCGAGGGTCAGGTTAAAGATGAGTCCGTGACAGTAGGAGTGATGTTTTTGGAAAAAGTGGACCCTTGCCTTTTGGCTGATCCTTTTGTGGTTTCAAGGTGGGTGAAAACAAAGTTGGGTGCTGTGGAATCAGTGACGGTAACCAGAAGTGGTCTTGTGATAATTGTTTGTGTTTCTGCTGGTCAGAGGGAGAAGGAGCTCCATGTTAAACGAACTGGGGCATGTGAATTGTTTTGCTCTCAAGAAAAGTGCGCCATTGAAAGGAGTGATTACTGGGGTAGCGGTAAATGTTGAAGTTGACCAACTGAAGGGAAAGAATCCCGGGGTTTGTCATGCTAGTTGTTTGGTGCGACGCAGACAGGGTGGCGTAAGTGGTGAAACAGAAGAGTCATTGTCTGTTCTTTTGAGTTTTGATGTTGTCTTTCTCCGACAAAGTGATGTTAGGATATATAAGTTATCCTGTACGAGCTTTTGTGCCAAATACATTACGTTGTTACAGGTGTGAAGTTTATGGGCATGTGGCAGCAGTGTGTAGCTGGGAGGTTCCTAGGTGTGAGAAGTGTGCAGAAGGGCATGAGACAAAGGAATGTGTAGCATTGGGGAAAGTAGTGGTCTGTGTTAATTGTAGGGGTGCCCATGGGGCTGGGGATCAGAAATGTCCCGTGTGAGAGAGATGCAGGTTGAGGTTTCCAGGGTTAGAGTAGTGCAGAAGTTGTCATATGCTGAGGCAGTGAAGAAAGTAGAGGAAGATGGGTCAAGGTGGAGGGATCCTGAGAAGAGTGGTGTGACTAGTAGATCTGTACCAGAACAGAGGGAGGGATCCTGAGAGGAGTGGTATGACTAGTAGATCTGTACCAGAACAGAGGGAGGGATCCTGAGAGGAGTGGTGTGACTAGTAGATCTGTACCAGAACAGAGGGAGGGATCCTGAGAGGACTGGTGTGACTAGTAGATCTGTACCAGAACAGAGGGAGGGATCCTGAGAGGAGTGGTGTGACTAGTAGATCAGTACCAGAACAGAGGGAGGGATCCTGAGAGGAGTGGTGTGACTAGTAGATCTGTACCAGAACAGAGGGAGGGATCCTGAGAGGAGTGGTGTGACTAGTAGATCTGTACCAGAACAGAGGGATAAACCAACAAGTGATATATGTTTCAGTAAGATTGGATTTATAGCATTTATAGCCAATGGTTATCAACTGTACTGCAGCGATGGAACGTAAGTCGCAGAAAATGGAGGTTGGGAAAGGGGGATACCTAGTCAGTTGTCCAACTGAATGTATTCAACTGAAATGAGTCTTCTGCATTTAACCCCTCTGAATCAGAGGTTGTGGTGGCAGCTACAGAGAGGTATTTGGGTGTGTGAGACTTGACATCAGTAGAGTTACAGGGTGTGTTAAGTGGTGGTGTCCCATCCTTTCAGGTTGTTGGCCTGAAGTAGGACTAAATATATTTAAATGGTGGAGTAGGGTGGTGTTAGTTAGATGTTAGGGTATTTGATTATTTATTTTTCAAGCAAAGTGTAAGGGAGTTGTACTCCAGTCTAGTAGGTGGCGGTAATGCAACATTTATTGGATGCCAACTGCCGTTAAACCTCATCGAAGAAGAACAGTATACTCAAATATTTGTATAACTAAACCAAGATAGACCACAGCCTGTCGTTTCCAATAGGAACAAATGAGTCATAGTTTGAAGAACAAGCAAGGAGGTGGGCAGAGCCAAGAACGAGCTAGCGAGATCCTATTTTCCTGTTCTAGCATTCATCTGCATATTTCCGTTAGGGAACGACTACTCTGTGAAGTTCACGCTTGCACTCCTAAACAATGCGATTTAAAATTAAAATAAAACACGTAGTCCACTCTGTTCAAAACAGATTCTAGTTTTGGCAACAGAAAACTGTATTGAGATCAAATGTTTAATCGATGAGGAAATTAGCAGAATGTCGCCCCAAAATCCATCTCCTTCCATCTTTTCCCACTGCTGGCCACTGGGCTTCCAGTGGAAACGCCAAGCGGATGCTTCACATTTATACATCCGGTGAAATATCTGTCTCATTGTTCTATCTGTTATGTTCCTCCAATGTCCCATGATTCCGTGTTGCGGCTGGGCTGTCCACGTCAAACTCTGTCTGTGACAGCACAGCACCGAGCTGAGAGGGCTGCAGTTGAGGTGGCAGACCTAGTACGTTGTCTGAACCGGTATATACATACACGATAAAGACGACTGATATAATAGACCAGATAATCATCTCGATAATGTTACGCGGATTATCCATTATCGAACTTGTTTAGGTTCGTAAATCCACGGGACCAATCTGACTGCAGTGAGTGACACATCCAGCTAGCAAGCCTACGTTAGCATACCAGCTAACTAGCTATCCGGCCAACTACAGTAGCTAGCTTGCCAACCAGTTTTACTCTACCAAATTGACAACTTCACAAAGCTAGTTTTAAGAAGTGCAAAAATTCAGAAAAAAAACGTTTCTATGAGTTTTGACAGAGAGCTGAATTGTATGAAGGTAGGGTCGAAGTTGATCGCCACCTTACTAGCTAGCCTAGCCAGTGTTGGGCCTGTTTGTTATTGTTTAGCTAGCTAACTAGCTAACGTTAGTTATTCTCGAAGATGTCATCGTGGCTGGGTGGACTGGGCTCCGGCCTGGGCCAGTCTCTCGGCCAGGTCGGGGGAAGCCTCTCTTCATTCACCGGACAAATATCAACCTTCACCAAAGATATGCTTCTGGAAGGAGTTGAAGAAGTTGGAGGTGAGTAAAAACAGATGGCAGAAGCTAAGCTACAGTAGGTACCTCACAGCCAGCAGGGAACTCAGCAGGAAAGTAATAGCTAGAAGCTATTTAACTGAGCTGTTTCAGTTCTTAGGTGAGCACGTTCAGGGGCTACTACACAATTGTGAAACGTCTGGGAGAGGTTTGAGAACCACTGCGCTACAGGACATGTTGCTTGTTGGTTATTCTATAACCGGAATACAGTAAGCCTGATCAAGATATCTTTCTATTTGAGCTATGATCAGATTCCAAGATTGCAATATGAGCATAACATATCAGCGTTAATGGAGAATAGCATTTGATTTATATATTGTGTGTGTGTGTGTGTGTGTGTGTGTGTGTGTGTGTATATATATATGTGTATGTATACACTTCCGGTCAATAGTTTTAGAACACCTACTCATTCAAGGGTTTTTCTTTATTTTTACTATTTTCTACATTGTTGAATAATAGCTAAGGCATCACCACTATGAAATAACACATATGGAATCATGTAATAACCAAAAAAGTGTTATATATATTTTATATTTGAGATTTTTCAAGTAGCCACCCTTTGCCTTGATGACAGCTTTGCACACTCTTGGCATTCTCTCAACCAGCTTCACCTGGAATGCTTTTCCAACAGTCTTGAAGGAGTTCCACATATGCTGAGCACTTGTTGGCTGCTTTTCCTTCACTCTGCGGTCCAACTCATCCCAAACCATCTCAATTTGGGTTGAGGTCTGGTGATTGTGGTGGCCAGGTCATCTGATGCAGCACTCCATCACTCTCCTCCTTGGTAAAATAGCCCTTGCACAGCCTGGAGGTGTGTTGGGTCGTTGTACTGTTGAAAAACAAATGTTAATCCCACTAAACCCAAACCAGATGGGATGGTGTTTGGCCGCAGAATGCTGTGGTAGCCGTGCTGGTTAAGTGTGCCTTGAATTCTAAATAAATCACAGACAATATTACCAGCAAAGCACCCCACACCATTTTTAATTTATTTTATTTTACCTTTATCGAACTAGGCAAGTCAGTTAAGAACAAATTTTTATTTACAGTGATGGCCTAACCATAACAACATCTCCTCCATGCTTTATGGTGGGAAATACACATGCAGAGATTATCCGTTCACCCACACCGCGTCTCACACAGACACAGCCTTTTGGGACCAAAAATCTTACATTTGGACTCCAGACCAAAGGACAAATATCCACCGGTCTAATGTCCATTGCTCATGTTTCTTGGCCCAAGCAAGTCTCTTCTTATTGGTGGCCTTAAGTAGTGGTTTCTTTGCAGCAATTTGACCATGAAGGTCTGATTTACACAGTCTCCTCTGAACAGTTGATGTTGAGATGTCTGTTACTTGAACTCTGAAGCATTTATTTGGGCTGCAATCTGAGGCTGGTAACTCTAATGAACTTATCCTCTGCAGCAGAGGTAACTCTGGGTCTTCCTTTCCTGAGGCTGGTAACTCTAATGAACTTATCCTCTGCAGCAGAGGTAACTCTGGGTCTTCCTTTCCTGAGGCTGGTAACTCTAATGAACTTATCCTCTGCAGCAGAGGTAACTCTGGGTCTTCCTTTCCTGAGGCTGGTAACTCTAATGAACTTATCCTCTGCAGCAGAGGTAACTCTGGGTCTTCCTTTCCTGAGGCTGGTAACTCTAATGAACTTATCCTCTGCAGCAGAGGTAACTCTGGGTCTTCCTTTCCTGAGGCTGGTAACTCTAATGAACTTATCCTCTGCAGCAGAGGTAACTCTGGGTCTTCCTTTCCTGTGGTGGTCCTCATGAGAGCCAGTTTCATCATAGCGCTTGATGTTTTTTGCGACTGCACTTGAAGAAACTTTCAAAGTTCTTAAAATGTTCCGTATTGACTGACCTTCATGTCTTCAAGTAATGGTGGACTGTCGTTTCTCTTTGCTTATTTGAGCTTTTCTTGCCATAATATGGACTTGGTATTTTACCAAATAGGGCTATCTTCTGTAGTACCCCCCTACCTTGTCATAACATAACTGATTGGCTCAAACACATTAAGAAGGAAAGAAATTCCACAAATTCACTTTTAACAAGGCACACCTGTTAATTGAAATGCATTCCAGGTGACTACCTCATGAAGCTTGTAGAATGCCAAGATTGTGCAAAGCTGTCATCAAGGCAAAGGGTGGCTATCAAGGCAAAGGGTGGCTACTTTGAAGAATCTCAAATATAAAATAAATTTTGATTTGTTTAACACTTTTTTGGTTACTACATGATTCCATATGTGTTATTTCATCGTTTTGATGTCTTCACTATTATTCTACAATGTAGAAAATAGTAAAAATAAAGAAAAACCTCTGGAATGAGGTGTGTTCCTAATTTTGACTGGTACTGTATATATCATTTTTTTGTAATACATTTCTGTCTCTATACTTTAGCGTGTGGGGGCTTTCACTAATTCACTTACTTTGACCAGAAAGACTACTGTTGTCATAAGTAAACAATGTTTGACTGATGAACTTGTGACAGACAGACGGACAGGAACCACAGAGAACTTTGATCGCTACGTTCCAACCGACACATACTGAACGCAAAGCAAGATTACACATGACTCATATCAGTAACTCGTGGAGGGCTGTTTCAGTTCTGAAATGAACACGCAGCCTACAGTACATTTTTAGTTGTTGTTGTATTAAATAAACATATTACGTAACTGTTGAGAACTAGGCTAATTGGACTGAAAATATGTTTTGAATTGTAGGGATTTAGTTAGAAAATCTGTTTTGTTTGTGGGATCATGTAGAGAGGGCTGCTGAAGCTATGTTTGTTTTCCTTTAGAATGTTGTTTTGTGACGTGAAAGACTTTAAGCAGATCTCTTCATATGTGTCACATGTAGTTGCCAACCCCGGTAGTGCCCGGTAGTGCCTCATAGCTGCCGGATAGATCAAATACCTCATCACCTTCCAGACAATATCAGATAACCTCGGAATGGCAGTAGCCTATTTTTAGAAGCACAGAAATCAATATTATATCAGGGTTTCCGGCCGTAACGTCATTAAATGTAAATAGTTGCTCAGCGAAAATCCATATTTGGTGAGTAAAGAACGTATTTTGACATTTTTATAACGCTTGCAGAGCTGTCTAATGGGAGTTTAATCTCAGTTCAGGACTGTAATCTAGGTTCAGGACTGTTGCAACAGGATGAGGTTAGGAGTTCTGGCTTGTAAGGCCTGTAGGTAGCCAGGAAGGATGTGTTAGGAAGGGTTAGGATTTGTGGCTTGTAAGGCCTCTGGGTAACCAGGGAGGATGTGTTAAGGCCTCTAGGTAACCAGGAAGGATGTGTTAAGGCCTCTAGGTAACCAGGAATGATGTGTTAAGGCTTGTAGGTAACCAGGAAGGATGTGTTAAGGCCTCTAGGTAACCAGGAAGGATGTGTTAAGGCCTCTAGGTAACCAGGAAGGATGTGTTAAGGCTTGTAGGTAACCAGGAAGGATGTGTTAAGGCTTGTAGGTAACCAGGAAGGATGTGTTAAGGCTTGTAGGTAACCAGGAAGGACGTGTTAAGGCCTCTAGGTAACCAGGAAGGATGTGTTAAGGCCTCTAGGTAACCAGGAAGGATGTGTTAAGGCCTCTAGGTAACCAGGAAGGATGTGTTAAGGCCTCTAGGTAACCAGGAAGGATGTGTTAAGGCCTCTAGGTAACCAGGAAGGATGTGTTAAGGCCTCTAGGTAACCAGGAAGGATGTGTTAAGGCCTCTAGGTAACCAGGAAGGATGTGTTAAGGCCTCTAGGTAACCAGGAAGGACGTGTTAAGGCCTCTAGGTAACCAGGAAGGACGTGTTAAGGCTTGTAGGTAACCAGGAAGGATGTGTTAAGGCTTGTAGGTAACCAGGAAGGATGTGTTAAGGCCTCTAGGTAACCAGGAAGGATGTGTTAAGGCCTCTAGGTAACCAGGAAGGATGTGTTAAGGCTTGTAGGTAACCAGGAAGGACGTGTTAAGGCCTCTAGGTAACCAGGAAGGACGTGTTAAGGCCTCTAGGTAACCAGGAAGGACGTGTTAAGGCCTCTAGGTAACCAGGAAGGACGTGTTAAGGCCTCTAGGTAACCAGGAAGGATGTGTTAAGGCCTCTAGGTAACCAGGAAGGACGTGTTAAGGCCTCTAGGTAACCAGGAAGGACGTGTTAAGGCCTCTAGGTAACCAGGAAGGACGTGTTAAGGCCTCTAGGTAACCAGGAAGGACGTGTTAAGGCCTCTAGGTAACCAGGAAGGATGTGTTAAGGCCTCTAGGTAACCAGGAAGGATGTGTTAAGGCCTCTAGGTAACCAGGAAGGATGTGTTAAGGCCTCTAGGTAACCAGGAAGGACGTGTTAAGGCCTCTAGGTAACCAGGAAGGACGTGTTAAGGCCTCTAGGTAACCAGGAAGGACGTGTTAAGGCCTCTAGGTAACCAGGAAGGACGTGTTAAGGCCTCTAGGTAACCAGGAAGGACGTGTTAAGGCCTCTAGGTAACCAGGAAGGATGTGTTAAGGCCTCTAGGTAACCAGGAAGGACGTGTTAAGGCCTCTAGGTAACCAGGAAGGATGTGTTAAGGCCTCTAGGTAACCAGGAAGGATGTGTTAAGGCCTCTAGGTAACCAGGAAGGACGTGTTAAGGCCTCTAGGTAACCAGGAAGGATGTGTTAAGGCCTCTAGGTAACCAGGAAGGACGTGTTAAGGCCTCTAGGTAACCAGGAAGGACGTGTTAAGGCCTCTAGGTAACCAGGAAGGACGTGTTAAGGCCTCTAGGTAACCAGGAAGGACGTGTTAAGGCCTCTAGGTAACCAGGAAGGACGTGTTAAGGCCTCTAGGTAACCAGGAAGGACGTGTTAAGGCCTCTAGGTAACCAGGAAGGACGTGTTAAGACGAGGGTGTCTAGAAGAGATATATAAGGGAAACATTAGGAACATGTCACATAAAAGTGCAGACTCGACAGAGTAGTGACAGGTGACTATGGGGATGAGATGGGTCTAACACACTGTAACTTTACAACGTTTCCAACCTTAGGTCTTCATCAGGCATCCATATCCCAGGTGTGGGGGGAAGGGGCGGGGCCTAGGGTAGAGGAGAGTTGATTAGGGAGTGGGAACAGGTGTGGGGGGAAGGGGTGGGGCCTAGGGTAGAGGAGAGTTGATTAGGGAGTGGGAACAGGTGTGGGGGGAAGGGGCGGGGCCTAGGGTAGAGGAGAGTTGATTAGGGAGTGGGAACAGGTGTGGGGGGAAGGGGCGGGGCCTAGGGTAGAGGAGAGTTGATTAGGGAGTGGGAACAGGTGTGGGGGGAAGGGGCGGGGCCTAGGGTAGTGGACCAGGTGTGGGGGGGAAGGGGCGCATGCTGACTAACGGAAATACACACGCCACAATTTATTTCCAAACTGTTTTGCTAATTAACCTATAGACCGATAACCATGACTGTGTTTACATCGACTGATATTTCCGTCATTGAAAAAATATATATATTTTCTAATGGGATTGTTTTTTTTCTCCCGGACAATTTTGCTGGCAACTACTTTATTTATCGGCAATTACCGGCTAACAGCAACCTTGTATTATAGGACAGTAGGTACAATTTCCGGCTAACAGCAACCTTGTATTATAGGACAGTAGGTACAATTTCCGGCTAACAGCAACCCTGTATTATTGGACAGGAGGTACAATTACCGCCTAATAGCAACCCTGTATTATAGGACAGTAGGTACAATTACCGGCTAACAGCAACCCTGTATATTAGGATAGTAGGTACAATTACCGGCTAACAGCAACCCTGTATATTAGGATAGTAGGTACAATTACCGGCTAACAGCAACCCTGTATATTAGGACAAGACACACCCAGTACAAATTAAGTGTTGAACTAAAACTTGATTGGTTTTAGCAAATCTTATTTTTACATGTGGCACATGGGTATGTGGAGGATGCATGGCTGTGATTGGTAGTCCACTTGTTATCACACAGTATTTCATACTTTTCTTTCAGATGCTTCCACTGAGTTGCTGGTGTCCAGTTCTAAGCTGGAACAAGTGGAGGCTGAGGTATGAGGATTCTTACCATAATAGGGGCCGGGTTTCCAAGACACAGAATGTAAATCCTAATCCTGGACTAAAAAGCTATTTTAATTAAGATTCTCCATTTGAGTGTTATGCTTTGAAATCCGGGACTAGATTTAATAGTGTCTGTGTGACAGCATTCCTAAAAGTATAGATTTGTAACAGATTCCCTGTGTGTTCATTGTTCATCGGAGTCTGATCGTTGTTTATGTCCTCCTGTTTCTCTGTGTTGCAGTATGAGGGTTTTTAAGGGTAATTTTTAAAATATTTTTTAGCAAAATAGTGTTTTAAAAAAAAAAAAAATTTTTTTACAACTGCAAACTTCAAAGAATTGGTCTGATGGTAATTTGTGATGTCATCAGTCTCCCCCCTCGTTTGGGGAACACTTGTACCACGTCATGTTATACCCGGACCACCTATTTATTAGTTAATTAAATCAATATTGAAATGAGGTGAAAAGGAGACTGGAGGAGGACTTTAGTACTTGTCGTGTTGTTTCAGTACGAGCGTTTAAAGAGGATCCATGCCGAGCTGGAGGAGAAGCTGGAGGCCTCAGAGATCCAGGTGAAACGGCAGTCTGCTGAATACAGGACCCTGATGCAACAGAAAGATGTACGTCTGATACATATATATTATACACTCAATGAAATTGAAATTGTCATCATCTTGGAAAAAGGAGTAGATAACTACAGTTTTCTGAGGGAGTATTTCACAGTGTGCTGGTATCTATCTGTCTTTCAGGACATAACTTTTTTTGTACCTTAAACCTGCAAGTTAGCGGATGTGTCTGCTCTACTTCTAAACTGTGTCGTCATGTCATGTCACCTGTCCAGGTGGAGATCAGTCACCTGAAAGCCCGTCAGAGTGGACTACAGGAAGAGGTCCAGAAACTACAACACTCTGCTCAATCAGCTACCTCCGACTCTGCTGTACTTCCTGTCACCACCGCCTCCGCCACCACTACCTCTTCCTCTTACATGTCCCGCCCCCTGGGGGCCGCCCTCCACCAGGGTTTCCATGGCAGCGACGAGATGGACTTCGGTGACGTCATTTGGTCCCAGCAGGAGATTAACCGTCTGTCTACGGAGGTGATGAGGCTGGAGGCTGAGGTCTCCCACTGGAGACGCGTGTCTCAGGTAGGTTTCTTTGCAACGTCGTTCATTACGTCGACTGTAACACATTGGATCTATTACCATTTACTGAAAGTGCTTCTACACCTGCATTCTAGCTGTTTGGGGTTTTAGGCTGGGTTTCTGTACAGCACTTCGAGATATTATCTGATGTACGAAGGGCTATATAAAATAAAATTGATTGATAAAATTGATTAAAGGTTCATGTTAAAATCCAATTTAGAAATCCTTGGTATCAAATTCAGAGGTTTCTTCTCTAGTAATACATACACGTAAAAACCCACATTTTTAAATTGAGGGATGGAATCATATCTTAATTCTGATATTTCTATTTTTGTCAGGCATCCGTAGCCCCAGGGGCAGGAAACGGTGACCAGGGAGAGGTCCTGAAGCTTCAGAGGATCATCAAGGTGGGCGTTTGCATGAGCTTTCTCCCTGGGAGTCTAGGCCGGGTTACTGTAAATCAGGGCTGTTCCTGGAGAGATACCCTCCTGTAGGTTTTAACTCCAACCCTGTTCCTAGAGAGATACCCTCCTGTAGGTTTTAACTCTAACCCTGTTCCTGGAGAGAGACCCTCCTGTAAGGTTTTAACTCCAACCCTGTTCCTGGAGAGAAACCCTCCTGTAAGGTTTTAACTCCCAACCCTGTTCCTGGAGAGAGACCCTCCTGTAAGGTTTTAACTCCAACCCTGTTCCTGGAGAGATACCATCCTGTAGGTTTTAACTCCAACCCTATTCCTGGAGAGATACCCTCCTGTAGGTTTTAACTCCAACCCTGTTCCTGGAGAGATGTCCTCCTGTAGGTTTTAACTCCAACCCTGTTCCTGGAGAGATACCATCCTGTAGGTTTTAACTCCCAACCCTGTTCCTGGAGAGATACCCTCCTGTAGGTTTTAACTCCAACCCTGTTCCTGGAGAGCTACCCTCCTATAGGTTAACTCCAACCCTGTTCCTGGAGAGATGCCCTCCTGTAGGTTTTAACTCCCAACCCTGTTCCTGGAGAGAGACCCTCCTGTAGGTTTTAACTCCAACCCCAGTTGTAGCTAATCTGGTTCAGTTTATCAACCAGCTAATTATTCGGATCAGGTGCCGCTAGATTAGGGTTGGAGTTAAAACATACAGGAGGGTATCTCTCTAGGAACAGGGTTGGAGTTAAAACCTACAGGAGGGTTTCTCTCCAGGAATAGGGTTGGAGTTAAAACCTACAGGAGGGTCTCTCCAGGAACAGGGTTGGAGTTAAAACCTACAGGAGGGTTTCTCCAGGAACAGGGTTGGAGTTAAAACCTACAGGAGGGTTTCTCTCCAGGAATAGGGTTGGCGTTAAAACCTACAGGAGGGTCTCTCTCCAGGAACAGGGTTGGAGTTAAAACATACAGGAGGGTACTCTCCATTCTATATGATTATATTCTACTGGAACATTCTATATGATTCTATTCTACTGGAACATTCTATATGATTCTATTCTACTGGAACATTCTATATGATTCTATTCTACTGGAACAGGAGCTGCGTGAGGAGATGGGTCGTGAGGTAGATGAACACCAGCATGAGTTAGCAGCGCTGCAGGACGCTCAGAGACAGAAGATGGCCGACGTCATCCGGCGCCACCGGGACGAGCTGACAGAGTACGAGGAGAGGATAGAGGAGCTGGAGGAACAGAAACAGACTGGAGGTGAGGAGGAGCTGGAGGAACAGAAACAGACTGGAGGGGGAGAGGATAGAGGAACAGGAACAGACTGGGGGGAGGAGGAGAGGATAGAGGAACAGGAACAGACTGGAGGGGAAGGAGGAGAGGATAGAGGAACAGACTGGAGGAGAGGATAGAGGAACAGGAACTGACTGGGGGAGGATAGAGTAACAGACTGGAGGTGAGGAGGAGAGGATAGAGGAACAGACTGGAGGTGAGGATAGAGGAACAGACTGGAGGTGAGGAGGAGAGGATTGAGGAACAGACTGGAGGTGAGGATAGAGGAACAGACTGGAGGTGAGGATAGAGGAACAGACTGGAGGTGAGGAGGAGAGGATTGAGGAACAGACTGGAGGTGAGGATAGAGGAACAGGAACAGACTGCGAGGGAGGAGGAAGCATGGGCTTTAGCTTACTCTGTGTTTGCATTTCAAAAACATGCAAAGTGTATTTCTGTTAGTTTAAGGCCCAACGCAGCTGTTTTTATATCAGTATCAAGTCATTTCCGGGTAACAATGAAGTAGCTTAATGCAGTGGGGAGAGGAAAACCGAAAACGAGTTGTTATTGGCAGGGAGGTTTGGAACTCTTCTTATTGGGCTATTAACCAATTGACCGCATGGCAGTGTTGTTCAAGACCACCTAAAGCCAGTCCGAGTTAAGACCACAACAACGCGAGTCCAATACTCGACCCTGATTGTAATTGTGTCAGATCGTCACCATAATAATTGCTCGAAATGTCCGTTATTTTTGTGTTAAAAGATGTACTTTTGTATACTTTTTAGCCAGTTGTTCTGAAAGTTGCACCCACGAGCCAAAAGTGGTCCCCGAAAATTGCGTTCTATGTCACATTTGTCCATATATGTGCACCACTTCGTTTCTCTCTCTCTCTCTCTGCCGTGTGTGCATCTTTCTAGCTGTGACTCAAATTACGAGGGGCTGGTGCTCATTGGCTGAATCTTGAATTGCTAGAATGCTGGCTCACATTGGGGGGGGTAAATGTAGGGAAAATGGTGCTGCACAGGTTCCAGAAAAGTTGCTTTCAAACTAGGGATTTCGTAGCTAATTGAGGTAAAACAGTAATTCTGCTCATATATTATACATGTATGAACTACACATTGACACATCCAGCCCAAAGCGGGAGGATTAAAAAATATTTACTAGTCGCCAGCGTGCCGTAGCCTGCGTACCTTGGCCAGTGCCCCGTAGCCAGCGCCCCGTAGCCAGCGCCCCGTAGCCAGCGCCGTAGCCAGCGCCCCGTAGCCAGCGCCCCGTAGCCAGCGCCCCGTAGCCAGCGCCGTAGCCAGCGCGCCCCGTAGCCAGCGCCGTAGCCAGCGCCGTAGCCAGCGCGCCCCGTAGCCAGCGCGCCCCGTAGCCAGCGCGCCCCGTAGCCAGCGCCCCGTAGCCAGCGCGCCCCGTAGCCAGCGCCCCGTAGCCAGCGCCCCGTAGCCAGCGCCCCGTAGCCAGCGCCCCGTAGCCAGCGCCCCGTAGCCAGCGCCGTAGCCAGTATTAATGAATGCAGTTAAAAATCTTTTAATATTTCAGAAGAACATATGGATTCATCAGCCGTTCAGAATGGTAAAACATAATGCACGCTGAGGGAAAATAGTCACTCTACAAACTATCACTAAATAATAGATTCAACTAATAGATATGTTAGAATTCACGGTCTCTCCTTAGCGAGCCAGCAACTCACAAACATTTACGTTTTAGTCATTTAGCTCTTATCCAGAGCAGCTTAGTTATTAGGCCATTCATCTCCACAAAGTTTGAGGTTACAACAGATACAACAGACGTAAAAGATAGTAATGTTATGAGTAAAGTAGGAAGCCCGGGTTTCAATAGGTGATATGATATACAGTGCATTCAAAAAAGTATTCAGACCCCTTGACTTTTTTTAACATTTTGTTACTTTACAGCCTTATTCTACAATGGATAAAATTGTTTTTTCCCTCATCAATCTACACAATAACCCATAAGGACGTCACAATAACCCATAAGGACATCACAATAACCCATAATGACGTCACAATAACCCATAAGGACGTCACAATAACCCATAAGGACGTCACAATAACCCATAAGGACGTCACAATAACCCATAAGGACGTCACAATAACCCATAAGGACGTCACAATAACCCATAAGGACGTCACAATAACCCATAAGGACGTCACAATAACCCATAAGGACGTCACAATAACCCATAAGGACGTCACAATAACCCATAAGGACGTCACAATAACCCATAGGGACGTCACAATAACCCATAGGGACGTCACAATAACCCATAGGGACGTCACAATAACCCATAGGGACGTCACAATAACCCATAGGGACGTCACAATAACCCATAAGGACGTCACAATAACCCATAAGGACGTCACAATAACCCATAAGGACGTCACAATAACCCATAAGGACGTCACAATAACCCATAAGGACGTCACAATAACCCATAAGGACGTCACAATAACCCATAAGGACGTCACAATAACCCATAAGGACGTCACAATAACCCATAAGGACAACGCAAAAACTGGATTTTAGACATTTTTACATTTATATGTAATTTTAAAAAATGAAATAAACCATTTGCATAAGTATTCTGACCCTTTACTCAGTACTTTGTTGAAGCACCTTCGGCAGCGATTACAGCCTCCAGTGTTCTTGGGTATGACGCTACAAGCTTGGCACACCTGTATTTGGGGAGTTTCTCCCATTCTTCTCTGCAGATCCTCTCAAGCTCTGTCAGGTTGGATGGGGAGCGTTGCTGCACAGCTATTTTCAGGTGTCTCCAGCGATGTTCGATCAGGTTCAAGTCTGGGCTCTGGCTGGGCCACTCAAGGACATTGAGACTTGTTCCGAAGCCACTCCTGAGTTTTCTTGTCTCTATGCTTAGGGTCGTTGTCCTGTTGGAAGGTGAACCTTCACCCCAGTCTGAGGTCCTGAGGGCTCTGGAGCAGGTTTTCTTTAAGGATATTGTTGTACTTTGCTCTGTTAATCTGTCCCTCGATCCTGTCTAGTCTCCCAGTCCCTGCCGCTGAAAAACATCCCCGCAGCATGATCCTGCCACCATCAGACGTGATGCTTGGCATTCAGGCCAAAGAGTTCAATTTTTGTTTCATCAGGCCAGAGAATCTTGTTTCTCATGGTCTGAGTCCTTTAGGTGCCTTTTGGTAAACTCCAAGCAGGCAGTCATGTGGCTTTTACTGAGAAGTGGCTTCCGTCTGGCCACTCCACCTCCCTGACCATGGCCCTTCTCCCCCGATTTCTCAGTTTGGCCGGGCAGCCAGCTCTAGGAAGAGTTGGTAGTTCCAAACTTCTTCCATTTAAGAATGATGGCGGCTACTGTGTTCTTGGTGGCCTTCTATGCTGCAGAAATGTTTTGGTACCCTTCCCCAGATATGTTGTTTGACACAATCCTGTCTCAGAGCTCTACGGACAGTTCCTTTTACAATTACAATTAAACCTCATGGCTTGTTTTTTTCTCTGACATGTACTGTCAACTGTGGGACCTTATATAGACAGGTGTGTGCCTTTCCAAATAATTTCCAATCAATTAAATTTACCACAGCTGGACTCCAAGTTGTAGAAACATCTCAAGGATGATCAATGGAAACAGGATGCACCTGAGCTCAATTTCAAATCTCATAGAAAATGATCTGAATACTTTTATGTAAATATTTCTAAAATCCTGTTTTTGCTTTGTCATTTTGGGGGTATTGTGATGTCATCATGGGGTATTGTGATGTCATCATGGGGTATTGTGATGTCATCATGGGGTATTGTGATGTCATCATGGGGTATTGTGTGTAGATTGCTGAGGGGGAAAAATGTATTTGATCCATTTTAGAATAAGGCTGTAACGTAACAGAATGTGGACAAAGGGAAGTGTCTTAATACTGTCCGAAGGCACTGTACCTGTGACTGATTTCTCCACCCTGACCTAAGACTCTCGCACATTTCCCTTACATGTTACCCTCTGTATCCAAACCCTTCCAGGTACTAGTCCAGCCACAGCCAGCGGCCTTCACGAGTCCTCCGTGCTCTCAGACCTCCAGAACACCATCCAGTCCCTACAGGAGGCAGCGGAGGAGCGGCTGAAGGAGGAGCAGGAGGAGCGGCTGAAGGAGCTGACAGCTAATCTGGAGGAGGCAGGGAGGAGACAGGCCACGCTGCAGCAGGAGAAAGAGGAGGCGCAGGCAGAGAACGCCGAGCTGCTGCAGAACTACACTCGGTTGCAGACGTCCGTCACAGAGCTCCAGTCACGTGTCCAGGAGCAGGAAGGGAAAGCCCGGAATAAGGCCCAGCTAGACCAGGAGATACAGGGGCTGAGGAATGCTCTCGCAGGTACAGTCTCAGTATTTATTAGATTTTTTTTTTATGGAACAATTATTTTAACAGATAAGATATATTGTGAGAACTAGGTCTCTTTTACAAATGTATAATACAATATAAATATACACAAAGTATAGTGAGGTTTAACTGAAATTCACATTTTCCGTTGAGGTTACTGATTGAATTGAAATGGAATTGATTCTATCCCTTGAGTGGGTTATAGTTATTTGTCAAAAGCTCAGGTTAACTCCATCTTTTTTTGGGGTCATCTTTTCAAGGTGCAGAGAAGGAGATCTCTAGGCTGAAGAGTCTTCAGGTATCTATCCTGATCACGTAATGTATTTACAATGGTGTTGAAATATGTCGTTTATTCTGTGATCGTTCTTGCTTTTAAATGATTGTGTTGATTGTTTGGAACAGAGTGAAACAAAGATGGAGGTGGAACACGCCGACATTCTAGAACTCAACACTGTCATCGGGACGTTGAGGAAGGAGAACGAATTGGTGGAACAAGACAAGGTGGGTGTGTTTACTCTCAAATGGAAACTTCACTTGGGAATTTACTTTTTTTTTTTTTAAATACAAGTTAACACAACTTAAGGTTCTATATGAGTTGATTTCTGTTTGCGAATGGCCATCATTTGTAAAAGAAGAATTTGTTCTTAACTGACTTGCCTAGTTACATAAAGGTAAAATAATTATTTATATATATATATATATATATATATATATATATATATATATATATACAGACAGGCTTCAAGGCATTCAGTTACTGTCCGATTGAACGTTAGAATGGGCAAAACCAGGAGTGATCTTCGGTGCCAGTCGTGCTGGTTCCAGTATCTCAGAAAACGGACAGCCTCCTGGGCTCGTCACACACAAGTGTATAGGGTTTTCCCTAATGTTTTCCTGGCACATGGTAGGTCCCTTGATAACAATTAAGCATAGTTTCCATACCCCGAATAATTCAGGCTGTTCTGGAGGCAAAGGGGGGGTACAGTACTAGATAATAAACAAGTGGATATGTTCAACTGTACCGACTCCTCTGTTAGGTTTCATATGTTGGTTATATACACAGGGTACCAGTACTGAGTAATGATAGCTAGGTTATATACACAGGGTACCAGTACTGAGTCATGATAACTAGGCTATATACACAGGGTACCAGTACTGAGTCATGATAACTAGGTTATATACACGGGGTACCAGTACTGAGTAATGATAACTAGGTTATATACACAGGCTACCAGTACTGAGTAATGATAACTAGGTTATATACACAGGGTACCAGTACTGAGTCAATGAGTAATGGTAACTAGGTTATATACACAGGGTACCAGTACTGAGTAATGATAACTAGGTTATATACACAGGGTACCAGTACTGAGTAATGATAACTAGGTTATATACACAGGGTACCAGTACTGGGTAATGATAACTAGGTTATATACACAGGGCACCAGTACTGAGTAATGATAACTAGGTTATATACACAGGGTACCAGTACTGAGTAATGATAACTAGGTTATATACACAGGGTACCAGTACTGAGTAATGATAACTAGGTTATATACACAGGGTACCAGTACTGAGTCAATGAGTAATGATAACTAGGTTATATACACAGGGTACCAGTACTGAGTCAATGAGTAATGATAACTAGGCTATATACACAGGGTACCAGTACTGAGTCAACGAGCAGGAGTATGATGTAATTGAGGTAGATATGTACATATAAACTATGAATAAAGTGAAATAATCAGTTGCCTCAGAGAGGGTTAGGGCCCTGAGAAGGGTTTTCTACAATGGTATTTGCTGTTTCGATGAGAGCTATTTTCAGTTGGATTATTTCATTACTGTACAGCACTTTGAGATATCAGCTGATGTAAGAAGGGCTATATAAATACATTTGATTTGATTTGATTACTGTTAAAAATTAAAAATAATATTTATTTTTGTCCTCCTCAGCGGAATCTACAGGAGAGACTTGCCAGGGCTGAGGAGAGAGTGGAATCAGACAGCCTTGATGGAGGGGAGTCCTCCCCAGCCGCCACAGAGCAGGTGTCAGGGCTGAGGGCAGAGCTAGAGAAGAGTGAGCAGTCGTTGAGAGAGATCCAGGAGGAACGAGATACCCTCCTCAACGAGCTGGAAGAACTGGACAGACAGAACCAACAGGCTACACAGGTCTGGTTTGAATTTGTACAGACTACACTGGGGGGGGGGGGGGGGGTTGTGAACAGGGAAATGGTAATTTCATTTTGAGTTTATTTAAAGACAAGGTTACGTAATCAGGTTAATGGTTTGTCACTCACATTTATCTAATGCTATCAAACAAGTCTACAAAGTTTATAGTAGTCAGACACGCAGCAAAGTAACACTACCTAGACAAGGTTATTGACATGCTGTTTATTGTGTTTTGTGTTTTGTCTCCACGTTACAGCATGTGATCTCAGTGAAGGAGCAGCTCTCTGTTCAGCTGAAGGAATCTGAAGCTGTGGTGGCTAGGCTCCAATCAGAGCTCAGTACCACCACCGACCAGACGGTGGCACTGCAGCAAGAGCTAAAGGCCCAGCATGACAAACTGAGCCACAGTGCCTTCACTCTCAACGACTTACACATGGGCAAGCAGCAGCTGGAGGGCACCATTAAGGAGCTGAGAGACAAACTTGGACGGGCAACAGAGATGGGCAAGGAGGCACGCAGGGAGACACAGGAGTTCCAGAGAACCATACGGGAGAGGGAGGAGCAGCTGTCTGCTGCCCGGGCAGAGCTGTGTGAGGCTGGGGAGAGAGGGAGAGAATCCAGTGGGTCCAGAGACCAGCTGGAGGAGCTCAGGAGAGAGCTGGCTGAGATGAGGAGCTCCCAGGAGAAGATGATGTCAGAAGACTACGAAATGAAGATGGAGAAGCAGAGGTTGAAGACAGAGGCTGAGCATGCCCAGGAGAGGATAGAGGAGCTGGCCAGGCAGGTCAGGGAGGTCCAGGCCGCTCTCAACAGGACCGTCCTGGAGAAGGACACCCGCATCGAGGCTCTGAAGCTGGAGAAGAGCCAGCTGGAAGGGGAACTGGGCCAGGCAGAGAGAGGCCTACAGGAGCAGGCCAGGCAGTACCAGCAGACCATCGAGGAGCTGACTGCTGCCCGCTCCATGGACGCCTCGGCACTGCAGGTCCACTGTTGTTTTTAAACAATTTATCTATCTTCATTACATTTTTCTAGATATTTTTTGATATTTTCAAGGTATTTTCTGGTGTTATTGAACAGAGAGAGATGCATGTCAGTGGGCGGGGTATGTCAAAGGCCCCTAGGCTGGATTTGAACATATGCAGACATTGTAGACCAGGGGTGTCGAACTCATTTCGTGGAGGGACTAGTGTCTGCAGTTTTTTGGGGGGGAGTTTCCTTTCAATGAGGACCTAGTCAACCAGGTGAGGGGAGTTCCTAACTAATTTGTGAACTTATTTCATCAATCAAGTACAAGGGAAGAGCAAAACTCCGCTGATGCTCGGCCGTCCGTGGAAGGAGTTTGACCCATGTTGTAGACAATGTGGATACTGTTAGACCAGCCAGGACACTTAGTATCTTCATTTATCATTAGGATACTGTTAGACCAGCCAGGACACTTACTATCTTCATTTATCATTAGGATGCTGTTAGACCAGCCAGGACACTTAGTATCTTCATTTATCATTAGGATACTGTTAGACCAGCCAGGACACTTAATGTCTTCATTTATCATTAGGATACTGTTAGACCAGCCAGGACACTTAATGTCTTCATTTATCATTAGGATACTGTTAGACCAGCCAGGACACTTAGTATCTTCATTTATCATTAGGATACTGTTAGACCAGCCAGGACACTTAGTATCTTCATTTATCATTAGGATACTGTTAGACCAGCCAGGACACTTACTATCTTCATTTATCATTTGGGGCGACAGGTAGCCTAGTGGTTAGAGTGTAGAGACGGCAGGTCGCCTAGTGGTTAGAGTGTAGAGACGGCAGGTCGCCTAGTGGTTAGAGTGTAGAGACGGCAGGTCGCCTAGTGGTTAGAGTGTAGAGACGGCAGGTCGCCTAGTGGTTAGAGTGTAGAGACGGCAGGTCGCCTAGTGGTTAGAGTGTAGAGACGGCAGGTCGCCTAGTGGTTAGAGTGTAGAGACGGCAGGTCGCCTAGTGGTTAGAGTGTAGAGACGGCAGGTCGCCTAGTGGTTAGAGTGTAGAGGAGGCAGGTCGCCTAGTGGTTAGAGTGTAGAGGAGGCAGGTCGCCTAGTGGTTAGAGTGTAGAGGAGGCAGGTCGCCTAGTGGTTAGAGCGTTGGGACTAGTAACCGAAAGGTTGCTGAATCGAACTGACAAGGTAAAAATCTGTCATTCTGCGCCTGAACAAGGAAATGTTCCCCGGTAGGCCGTCATTGTAAATAAGAATTTGTTCTTAACTGACTTGCGGTATTAAATAAAAAATAAATAAATAAAAAATATAATTAAAAAAATCATTAGGATACTTTTAGACCAGCAAGGACACTTAATATCTTAATTATCTGTCTTCATAATCATATTGATCCGTCTTCATAATCATATTGATCCGTCTTCATAATCATATTGATCCGTCTTCATAATCATATTGATCCGTCTTCATAATCATATTGATCCGTCTTCATAATCATATTGATCCGTCTTCATAATCATATTTTTCCGTCTTCATTTCATATTTATCTAGAAAGTAGTTTTTTATCTTTCTCACTTTGTTTATTATTATTTTCATTTCATTTGTTAAGCATTGACTTTGAACCAAATGTTTTGTTTTTAAAGTGCTATATAAATAAAGTTTGATTTGATTGCATGCAGACGGAGCATGAGAGGACCGTGAGGCTGAACCAGGAGAAAGATAAGGAGATCTTCCAGCTTAAAAGAGACGTGGAGCAGATGGCCTCCGACCACAGAGACACCAACGAGATGCTGTCCATCACCGTGGACGGACAGAAACAGCTGACTCACCTCCTCCAGGTCAGCTGACATACCATAGAGTTAGTTAGAGCACTCATCTTTTGTGTTATAACGGGTGTTTATCCACGAGTCCTTTTTATCTAACTCTGTGACAGACCTTTCTGACATTAAAGGGTCAATCTGCAGTTAAAACGACTACGAAGCGGCCACCTTTTGGGGTATTAAGGATAGATATGTCTGCAGAAATTAAATTACTCTCATAATTCATAGACGGATGTCACGTTCGTCGTAATCCTCCTCGTCTGAGTAAGGATCGAACCAAAGCGCAGCGTGGTTTAATGAATACATACTTGATTTATTTAACGAAGACAAAAAACACTAAACAAACTTACAAAACAACAAAACGAACATGACGCTATAATACGAAAGTGCAGACACAAGCAACCAACGTATAGACAATAACCCACAATACAAAAACAGGCTACCTAAATATGGTTCCCAATCAGAGACAACGCAAAACACCTGTCTCTGATTGAGAACCATATCAGGCCAAACACAGAAATAGACAAACCAGACAAACAACATAGAATGCCCACACAGATCACACCCTGACCAACCAAAACATAAAACATACAAAGCAAACTCTGGTAAGGGCGTGACAACGGAGCTATGGATGCAAGGACTGACTACAAGATCAAAATGATAAATGTAACCATGTGTTGGAGCTATACCGTGTTTGTTTACAATTACGTTGTTTACAAACAATGGAGTGCAACGTTTGTGTTCTGATGGGGTTAGACAGTTGAACGAAGCTCATGAGACATTTATATAGACAAGTTATATATATATTTTTTATAATCAATGCCTATATATCATACATTTATAAGTCCCATAAAATGTATGTAGGAATTGCAGATTGCGCCTTTAAAAAAAAAAAAAAAAAAAGTTTTATGATTCTAAATGTGAATCTCCAGGAGAAGGACTCCTTCACGGAGAGCCTGAGAGCCAACATGGCCGCCACCCAGAGGGAGCTGGAGGCCGTGGTCCAGGCAGCCGCCCAGGAGGCTGAGACCCTGAGAGGAGCACTGGAGGAGAAGGACAAGCAGCTGGGAGGCATGAAGGAAGACAAGAGCCACCTGAAGGTACGTCTACAATACGTGCTTCTACACCTGCATTGCTTTCTGTTTGGGGTTTTAGGCTGGGTTTCTGTACAGCACTTTGAGATATCAGCTGATGTAAGAAGGGCTATTTAAATACATTTGATTTGATTTGGTATGACATGGTACAATATATCTATTATGCTATTAATTTTGGTTTATTTGAATATTGACACATGTTGGGTGTGTAATGTACAGTGTCTAGTTTGTATACAGCAGTACTGTGTGTCTAAGTTACTTTTCCCCTCTGGGAAATTAAAGTTCATCCTCACCTCCACTCTTACCCTTCTCACTGAACTACCCGGCCTGTCACGACTGAACTACCCAGGCCTGCCACGACTGAACTACCCGGCCTGCCACTGACTGAACTACCCGGCCTGCCACTGACTGAACTACCCGGCCTGCCACGACTGAACTACCCGGCCTGCCACTGACTGAACTACCCGGTCTGCCACGACTGAACTACCCGGCCTGCCACTGACTGAACTACCCGGCCTGCCACGACTGAACTACCCGGCCTGCCACTGACTGAACTACCCGGTCTGCCACGACTGAACTACCCGGCCTGCCACTGACTGAACTACCCGGCCTGCCACGACTGAACTACCCGGCCTGCCACGACTGAACTACCCGGCCTGCCACTGACTGAACTACCCGGCCTGCCACTGACTGAACTACCCGGCCTGCCACGACTGAACTACCCGGCCTGCCACTGACTGAACTACCCGGTCTGCCACGACTGAACTACCCGGCCTGCCACTGACTGAACTACCCGGCCTGCCACGACTGAACTACCCGACCTGCCACTGACTGAACTACCCGGCCTGCCACGACTGAACTACCCGACCTGCCACTGTCTGAACTACCCGGCCTGCCGCGACTGAACTACCCGGCCTGCCGCGACTGAACAACCCGGCCTGCCGCGACTGAACAACCCGGCCTGCCGCGACTGAACAACCCGGCCTGCCGCGACTGAACAACCCGGCCTGCCGCGACTGAACAACCCGGCCTGCCGCGACTGAACCACCCGGCCTGCCGCGACTGAACCACCCGGCCTGCCACGACTGAACCACCCGGCCTGCCATGATTGTCCATCTAATCATTAGTTATTTGTTTTGTTTTTTTAAATTGCATTGTCGTCCCGTCCCCGCTTTAATTAAAAGTAGTTTGAGATTAATTAATGTAATGAAAAGTGCAATAAAAGTGTAATAACTGATTATCCTATCAGGAGGAGATTGAACGCCTCAGTGACCAGCAGAATAGACCCCAGCCCTCCGGCCTGTCCGAGCCACGCACTCTGGACATCATCACAGGTAAATAGAATTTCCTATCTGCTGTTGTTTATTGTTATTATATTGTTATGGCTCCAGACTAACGTTTTCCCTTGGTGGCACTGGTGACATGAATTTTTTCAGTTGGTGGCACCAGCCCATGATTTTGAGGGCCACCCCCCCCCCAAAAAAATTTTTTTACGTTTTGCAGCCGTCACATAATAAATACAATGCAGATAGTCCGGGAAGCCATTTTGATTACCTGTTCAGGAGTCTTATGGCTTGGTGGTAAAAGCTCTTTCAGAAGCCTTTTGGTCCTAGACTTGGAGCCGACTTTATGAGTCATCTTATAAAGTAATTATGAAGTAATTCACAATACTTTATTAAGAAGTGTAATAGACTAGTGAAATTGTATTCAATAAATACATTGTTACATCTAACAGTCCAAACAGGAATGCAAATGATCAAAAAATATTTTGTTATGCAACCTCAATCCATTGATTGTTATGAGTTTTGGGTTGAACATTATGCTAATTTTTATTTGATCTTACTGTCAAGATATTTAGATATTTTTTTTGTTCGAGATTGAGATTAATTTTCCTTCATCTTTTATGTGCGATGCACTAACATTTTATATAGGCCTAATTCGATTGGTTCTAATTCACCACCTGATGAGGAAGTAGAAACTCAAAACACATTAGCTAGATCGCTAACTTTAAATACAACACCATGTATTACTTTTAACAGTAAATGTAAGTCCTATAGTAAAAAATCCGTCACAATGTGGCCTAGTTCACTCGTGTTGGCCGATGTGCTACACATTACAAAGCCATACCAGATTAGATGTCTTGATTTGTAAAATAGTGTGTGCTTTGCGCTCGGTAATGAGCGTTAAGAAATAAACACTACACCTATAGAAAGCGTTGACCTTCCCCTCTCTTTAATTTGAACAACTAATTGCTGCCAAAGTAGTCGTTCTCAAGCAATTCTGAGGCGTGAGAGGCTCACTCATTACAGCAGCCGGTCCCAGCGAAACTGGCACAGCGGTAGGGAAGACACTTTTTATTACAGCAATCATGAGGATAATGCCTTTTACTGTTTAACAAATTCATGGTTTTATCCGCCCCAGAAAATAGGAAGTTTTGATTGAGGTGACCAGGTAGAATGTTCAGTGCGAACAATCAAAAAATGTTACTCGCACAAAGGGTCGCAAAATACCTTTAAAAAAATTAATAAATCTCTGCCTGGAGTCCTGCAAAAAGGAATTTCCTCATTGACGACAGTCACATTCAGATTCAGATTTCAGAAAATGTGAATCACAGAACTGGAGAATGAGATCAGCCAGCTGAAGAGCTCCAGAGACGAGCTGGAGGACGAGGGGCACTCCCTGAAGAGGAGAGTGGAGGAGCAGCGGGGTCACCTCCTCTCCTCCCAGCAGTCTCTCCTGGCGCAGCAGAACGAGTTGGAGCAGGCCCACCAACGCCACGAGCAGAGCAGAGAGAACTACGATAGGCTGATCCACGCCAAGGACGAGGAGATTGGGCGCCTGCAGCAGGAAGTAGATCACCTCGGCCACACCCACTCTTCCCAGGAACAGGAAGTGGTCATCCTCCAACAGGAAGACAAGACCCAGTCGTCCCTGAATAACGGAGAGAACGACAACGAGAAACATGACTTGTCAAAGGTGGAGATAAACCGTCTGGTGAAGGTATTTCCTACATTTTATTATTTAATATTATAACAATAATCTACTAAATAATCTGACTTCTGTTAAATGACAAAAAAAAAGTTAAAAAATAAATGTAATGACTTCTGTTAAATGACAACAAAAAAATTTTTGAAAAATAAATGTAATGACATCATCCATCTCACTTGGCTTGAGCATCAGTGGCCTTCTTGCTAAATACATCTGATCTGAACCTGAAGGGCATCAAGGAGAAGGAGACTGAGATCAGCCAGCTGAATGAGAGGAACCTGAACCTGACCAGACAGCTGGACCAACTGGGGGTCTCCAGAGAGGAGATTGGGAAACTCTCCCAGATGGTTTTGCAGAAGGTATGTCATTTTTAAAAGGGCAATATGAAGTTCAAACAACTGTTTTTCGGGTAAAAAACGCTGTGAGGGGATGTGGCTGGAGAAATGTACCGTCACTCAAATTCATAGACGGTTCTATGGATGTAAGGACTTGACCATCCATGATATCAAATGTATAGTTTAACCACGTTTTTGAGGCTATGTAACAAGTTTGTCTTATTGAAATATACCGATTTATTTCTCTGAAGGATCTGGAGATCCAGGCACTGCACGCTAGAGTCTCCCTGGGGGGAGGAGGCCACAGCCAGGACGTGATGTTCCTCCAACAGCAACTTCAGGCCTACGCCGTGGAGAGAGAGCAGGTCACAATCACAATAAACTTTATTTGCCAAGTAGACTGCGTGTGTACACTACAGTTCAAAAGTCTGGGGTCACTTCGAAATGTCCTTGAAAATGTTTTTGGTCCATTTTTTAAAATAACTTCAAATTGATCAGAAATACAAGTATAGACATTGTTAATGTTGTAAATGACTATTGTAGCTGGAAACGGCTGATTAAATAATAATGGAATGGAATATCTACATAGGCGTACAGAGGCCCATTATCAGCAACCATCACTCCTGTGTTCCAATGGCACGTTGTGTTAGCTAATCCAAGTTTATCATTTTAAAAGGCTAATTGATCATTACAAAACCCTTTTGCAATTATGTTAGCAAAGCTGAAAATTGTTGTTTCCAGCTACAATAGTCATTTACAACATTAACAATGTCTACACTGTATTTCTGATCAATTTGATGTTATTTTAATGGACCAAATATGTGCTTTTCTTTCAAAAACAAGGACATTTGTTAGTGACCCCAAACCTTTGAACGGTAGTGTATATATGTAGTGTGTAGTCTACATATAGTATAGATGTAGTGGTAGTCTACATATAGTATAGATGTAGTCTACATATAGTATAGATGTAGTAGTAGTAGTCTACATATAGTATAGATGTAGTAGTAGTAGTCTACATATAGTATATAGATGTAGTAGTAGTCTACATATAGATGTAGTAGTAGTCTACATGTAGTATATAGTTGTAGTAGTAGTAGTCTACATATAGTATATAGATGTAGTAGTAGTAGTAGTCTACATATAGTATAGATGTAGTAGTAGTAGTCTACATATAGTATAGATGTAGTAGTAGTGGTCTACATATAGATGTAGTAGTCGTAGTCTACATATAGATGTAGTAGTAGTAGTAGTCTACATATAGATGTAGTAGTAGTCTACATATAGTATATAGTAGTAGTAGTCTACATATAGATGTAGTAGTAGTAGTAGTCTACATATAGTTGTAGTAGTAGTAGTCTACATATAGATGTAGTAGTAGTCTACATATAGTTGTAGTGGTAGTAGTCTACATATAGTATATAGATGTAGTAGTAGTCTACATATAGATGTAGTAGTAGTCTACATATAGTTGTAGTAGTAGTAGTCTACATATAGATGTAGTAGTAGTAGTAGTCTACATATAGTATATAGATGTAGTTGTAGTCTACATATAGATGTAGTAGTAGTCTACATATAGTATATAGTAGTAGTAGTAGTAGTCTACATATAGATGTAGTAGTAGTCTACATATAGTTGTAGTGGTAGTAGTAGTAGTCTACATATAGATGTAGTAGTAGTAGTCTACATATAGATGTAGTAGTAGTAGTAGTCTACATATAGATGTAGTAGTAGTGGTCTACATATAGATGTAGTAGTAGTAGTCTACATATAGTATAGATGTAGTAGTAGTCTACATATAGTATAGATGTAGTAGTAGTCTACATATAGTATATAGTAGTAGTAGTCTACATATAGATGTAGTAGTAGTGGTCTACATATAGATGTAGTAGTAGTAGTCTACATATAGTATAGATGTAGTAGTAGTCTACATATAGTATAGATGTAGTAGTAGTCTACATATAGTATAGATGTAGTAGTGGTCTACATATAGATGTAGTAGTAGTCTACATATAGTATAGTTGGAGTAGTGGTCTACATATAGATGTAGTAGTAGTCTACATATAGTATAGATGTAGTAGTAGTCTACATATAGTAGTAGTAGTCTACATATAGTATATAGTAGTAGTAGTAGTCTACATATAGATGTGGTAGTAGTCTACATATAGTATATAGTATAGATGTAGTGGTAGTCTACATGTAGTATATAGTTGTAGTAGTAGTAGTCTACATATAGTATATAGTTGTAGTAGTAGTAGTAGTCTACATATAGATGTAGTAGTAGTAGTCTACATATAGATGTAGTAGTAGTAGTAGTCTACATATAGTATATAGATGTAGTAGTAGTCTACATATAGATGTAGTAGTAGTAGTCTACATATAGTATAGATGTAGTAGTAGTCTACATATAGATGTAGTAGTAGTCTACATATAGTATATAGATGTAGTAGTAGTCTACATATAGATGTAGTAGTAGTAGTCTACATATAGTATAGATGTAGTAGTAGTCTACATATAGTAAATAGATGTAGTAGTAGTCTACATATAGATGTAGTAGTAGTAGTCTACATATAGTATAGATGTAGTAGTAGTCTACATATAGTATAGATGTAGTAGTAGTCTACATATAGATGTAGTTGTAGTAGTAGTCTACATATAGATGTAGTAGTAGTAGTCTACATATAGTATATAGATGTAGTAGTAGTAGTCTACATATAGTATATAGATGTAGTAGTAGTAGTAGTAGTCTACATATAGATGTAGTAGTAGTAGTAGTCTACATATAGATGTAGTAGTAGTAGTAGTCTACATATAGATGTAGTAGTAGTAGTCTACATGTAGTATATAGATGTAGTAGTAGTCTACACATAGTATAGATGTAGTGGTAGTAGTCTACATATAGATGTAGTAGTAGTAGTCTACATATAGTTGTAGTAGTCTACATATAGTTGTAGTAGTAGTAGTAGTAGTCTACATATAGATGTAGTAGTAGTAGTCTACATATAGTATTTAGATGTAGTAGTAGTAGTCTACATATAGTATAGATGTAGTAGTAGTAGTCTACATATAGTATAGATTTAGTAGTAGTCTACATATAGTATATAGTAGTAGTCTACATAGTATATAGTAGTGGTAGTCTACATATAGTATATAGATGTAGTGGTAGTCTACATATAGATGTAGTAGTAGTAGTAGTCTACATATAGATGTAGTAGTAGTAGTAGTCTACATATAGATGTAGTAGTCTACATATAGTTGTAGTAGTAGTAGTAGTCTACATATAGATGTAGTAGTAGTGGTCTACATATAGTATAGATGTAGTAGTAGTGGTCTACATATAGTATAGATGTAGTAGTAGTAGTCTACATATAGTATAGATTTAGTAGTAGTCTACATATAGTATATAGTAGTAGTCTACATAGTATATAGTAGTGGTAGTCTACATATAGTATATAGATGTAGTGGTAGTCTACATATAGATGTAGTAGTAGTAGTCTACATATAGATGTAGTAGTAGTGGTAGTCTACATATAGTATAGATGTAGTAGTAGTCTACATATAGTATAGATGTAGTAGTAGTAGTCTACATATAGATGTAGTAGTAGTCTACATGTAGTATATAGATGTAGTAGTAGTAGTCTACATATAGATGTAGTAGTAGTCTACATATAGTATAGATGTAGGAGTAGTCTACATATAGTATAGATGTAGTGGTAGTAGTCTACATATAGATGTAGTAGTAGTAGTCTACATATAGATGTAGTAGTAGTAGTAGTCTACATATAGATGTAGTAGTAGTAGTCTACATATAGATGTAGTAGTAGTAGTAGTCTACATATAGTTGTAGTAGTAGTAGTCTACATATAGATGTAGTAGTAGTAGTCTACATATAGTATATAGTTGTAGTAGTAGTCTACATATAGTATAGATGTAGTGGTAGTAGTCTACATATAGATGTAGTAGTAGTAGTCTACATATAGATGTAGTAGTAGTCTACATATAGATGTAGTAGTAGTAGTCTACATATAGTATAGATGTAGGAGTAGTCTACATATAGTATAGATGTAGTGGTAGTAGTCTACATATAGATGTAGTAGTAGTAGTCTACATATAGTATAGATGTAGTAGTAGTAGTCTACATATAGTATAGATGTAGGAGTAGTCTACATATAGTATAGATGTAGTGGTAGTAGTCTACATATAGATGTAGTAGTAGTAGTCTACATATAGTATAGATGTAGTAGTAGTCTACATATAGTATATAGTTGTAGTAGTAGTCTACATATAGTATATAGTAGTAGTAGTCTACATATAGATGTAGTAGTAGTAGTCTACATATAGTATATAGTTGTAGTAGTAGTCTACATATAGTATATAGTAGTAGTAGTCTACATATAGATGTAGTAGTAGTAGTCTACATATATATGTAGTAGTAGTAGTCTACATATAGTATAGATGTAGTAGTAGTAGTCTACATATAGATGTAGTAGTAGTAGTCTACATATAGTATAGATGTAGGAGTAGTCTACATATAGTATAGATGTAGTGGTAGTAGTCTACATATAGATGTAGTAGTAGTAGTCTACATATAGTATAGATGTAGTAGTAGTAGTAGTAGTCAACATATAGATGTAGTAGTAGTAGTCTACATATAGTATAGATGTAGGAGTAGTCTACATATAGTATAGATGTAGTGGTAGTAGTCTACATATAGATGTAGTAGTAGTAGTCTACATATAGTATAGATGTAGTAGTAGTAGTAGTCTACATATAGATGTAGTAGTAGTAGTCTACATATAGTATATAGTTGTAGTAGTAGTCTACATATAGTATATAGTAGTAGTAGTCTACATATAGATGTAGTAGTAGTAGTCTACATATAGTATATAGTTGTAGTAGTAGTCTACATATAGTATATAGTAGTAGTAGTCTACATATAGATGTAGTAGTAGTTGTCTACATATAGATGTAGTAGTAGTAGTCTACATATATATGTAGTAGTAGTAGTCTACATATATATGTAGTAGTAGTGGTCTACATATAGTATATAGATGTAGTAGTAGTAGTCTACATATAGATGTAGTAGTCTACATATAGATGTAGTAGTCGTAGTCTACATATAGATGTAGTAGTAGTAGTCTACATATAGATGTAGTAGTAGTAGTCTACATATAGATGTAGTAGTAGTAGTCTACATATAGATGTAGTAGTAGTAGTAGTCTACATATAGTATAGATGTAGTAGTCTACATATAGTATAGATGTAGTAGTAGTAGTCTACATATAGATGTAGTAGTAGTGGTCTACATATAGTATATAGATGTAGTAGTAGTAGTCTACATATAGTTGTAGTAGTCTACATATAGATGTAGTAGTAGTAGTCTACATATAGATGTAGTAGTCTACATATAGTATAGATGTAGTAGTAGTAGTCTACATATAGATGTAGAAGTAGTCTACATATAGTATTTAGATGTAGTAGTCTACATATAGTATAGATGTAGTAGTAGTAGTCTACATATAGATGTAGTAGTAGTCTACATATAGATGTAGTAGTGGTCTACATATAGTATTTAGATGTAGTAGTCTACATGTAGGACAGATGTTGTAAAAACATATCAATAAGAGGATATAATAAACAAATTGACACATTTTTTAAAAACTTGTTTTTACTTGATTATTGGTGACTTTGTCAAGTGAATTTGGGTTTCTTAAAGTAACATGTATTGTTGTTTATTTTAGGTGCTGGCGGTGCTGAATGAGAAGACGAGGGAGAACAGTCAGCTGAGGTCGGACTACCATCGCATCATGGACATCGTAGCAGGGAAGGAGGCTGTGCTCCTCAAGGTGCAGCAGGAGAACCAGAGGCTGTCCACCATGTCTGACCCCTCAGGCAGCCAGGAGATGTTCAGAGAGACCATCCAGAACTTGTCTCGGATCATCAGGTGTAGTTGTGTTTGTACATTTGGTGCAAAAAAAAAAAACATTACAGTAACTCAGTTGGTAGGACAAGGCGCTTGCAACTCAAGGATAGTGCCTTGGAATGAGTGCATGACTGCAAGTCCATTTGAATAAAAGTGTCTGCTAAATGATGTACACTACTGTTCAAAAGTTTGGGGTCCATAAAAAAGAAAAAGCCATATCTCAGACTGGCCAATAAAAAGAAAAGATTAAGATGGGCAAAAGAACACAGACACCAGCATCCTGGAGTCACCTCATCACTGTTGACAATGAGACTGGTGTTTTGCGGGTACTATTTAATGAAGCTGCCATTTGAGGACTTGTGAGGAGTCTGTTTCTCAAACTAGACACTCTAATGTACTTGTCCTCTTGCTCAGTTGTGCACCGGGGCCTCCCACTCCTCTTTCTCTTCTGGTTAGAGCCAGTTTGCGCTGTTCTGTGAAGGGAGTAGTACACAGAGTTGTACGAGATCTTCAGTTTCTTGGCAATTTCTCGCATGGAATAGACTTCCTTTCTCAGAACAAGAATAGACTGACGAGTTTCAGAAGAAAGTTATTTGTTTCTGGCCATTTTGAGACTGTAATCAAACCCACAAATGCTGATGCTCCAGATACTCAACTAGTCTTAAAGAAGGCCAGTTTTATTGATTCTTTAATCAGTACAACAGTTTTCAGCTGTGCTAACACAATTGCAAAAGGGTTGTCTAATGATCAATTAGCTGGTTGCTGATAATGGGCCTATGTAGATATTCCATTAAAAATCTGCCCTTTCCAGCTACAATAGTCATTTACAACATTAACAATGTCTACACTTGTATTTCTGATCAATTTGATGTTATTTTAAATGGACAAAAAAATGTGCTTTTCTTTCAATCACAAGTACATTTCTAAGTGACCCCAAACTTTTGAACGGAAGTGTATATATTTATATATATGTATTTGTAATATATATATAGTTGTGTTTTGGTGCCATCTTGCCCCCTCTAGTGTACTTGGTAATGCATTGTTTCTATGTGCTGTTTAATTCTATTGCAAATACAATTTATTTTTCTTCTTCGTCGTCTTCTTATTGTTGTTATAATCAGAGAGAAGGACATTGAGATCGACGCGCTGACCCAGAAGTGCCAGACCCTGGTGTCGGTGCTGCAGGCAGGAGACTCTGGAGGCGTCAGCTCCAACCAGTTTGAAGAGCTGCTACAGGAGAGGGACACACTGAAACAACAGGCAAGATCAAATATTAGCGGTTTTGTCTGTTTTTACAGAACTATGCCTTGTGTCATAAAACCTTCTCACAGGACATAAAAACATTCATCCACATCACAGATGAGGAATCACTGTTTTTAAAGTGCAATAGCGCAATGCCATGTATAAAGGTGTGCCTATTGTAGCTGAGGCTATTGTAGCTGAGGCTATTGTAGCTGAGGCTATTGTAGCTGAGGCTAATGTAGCTGAGGCTAACGTAGTTGAGGCTATTGTAGCTGAGGCTATTGTAGCTGAGGCTATTGTAGCTGAGGCTATTGTAGCTGAGGCTAACGTAGTTGAGGCTAACGTAGCTGAGGCTAGTGTAGCTGAGGCTAGTGTAGCTGAGGCTAGTGTAGCTGAGGCTAGTGTAGCTGAGGCTAGTGTAACTGAGGCTAGTGTAACTGAGGCTAGTGTAGCTGAGGCTAGTGTAGCTGAGGCTAGTGTAGCTGAGGCTAGTGTAGCTGAGGCTAGTGTAGCTGAGGCTAGTGTATATATTGAAGGTGCCAAATGTAGCTGAGGCTAATGTAGTTGAGGCTAATGTAGCTGTACCTAATGTACATTTATTTTTTATTTAACCTTTATTTCACTAGGCAAGTCAGTTAAGAACAAATTCTAATTTACAATGACGGCCAAACCCGGACGACGCTGGGCCAATTGTGCACCGCCCTACGGGACTCTCAATCACGGCCGTATGTGATACAGCCTGGATGCCGAACCAGGGACTGTAGTGACGCCTCTTGCACTGAGACCGCTGCGCCACTCGGGAGCCCGGAGTGTCTAATGTAGCTGAGGCTAATGTAGCTGAGGCTAATGTAGCTGAGGCTAATGTAGCTGAGGCTAATGTAGCTGAGGCTAGTGTAACTGAGGCTAGTGTAGCTGAGGCTAGTGTAGCTGAGGCTAGTGTAGCTGAGGCTAGTGTAGCTGAGGCTAGTGTAGCTGAGGCTAGTGTAGCTGAGGCTAGTGTAACTGAGGCTAGTGTAGCTGAGGCTAGTGTAGCTGAGGCTAATGTATGTGTTGTAATGTATCCAGGTGAAGAAGATGGAGGAGTGGAAGATGCAGGTGATCACCACGGTAAAGAACATGCAGCATGAGTCTGGCCAGCTGGTAGAGGAGCTCCACAAGCTACAGGGACAGGTAACCATGAAAATATATTACAATAATTAATCATGTATAATATGTAATGATAATGAGCCTGCCCAGCAGTAATAATGTTAAGATAAAGTACTAACGGAATTGGCGAAGTCACCCCAAACGATTGAAAAAGTCACCCCAAACGATTGAAAAAGTCACCCCAAACGATTGAAAAAGTCACCCCAAACGATTGAAAAAGTCACCCCAAACGATTGAAAAAGTCACCCCAAACGATTGAAAAAGTCACCCCAAACGATTGAAAAAGTCACCCCAAACGATTGGAGAAGTCACCCCAAACGATTGGAGAAGTCACCCTAAGCGGAAACTCTGCAGATGGCCCAATGACCCATCCCCTTCCCAAATTAGAAAGATGTGATAACTTGTGAAATCCTGATTTGATCCAAATAATCATTATTGAAATATCTTTGTACCTGAACAAAGGTCTTCATTAGTTGTCCCATCCCAACGTCTGTTGACAGATTCCACCATGACAGTTGCGTAATGTGTCTGTCCACCAGAGATTATGATAATGATGACTATTATCCCCGTGAGGACATTTAGTTTGCAGCTCTTGTGCATCTATTAAAATATCATCAAGCATGCAACGGACACAACGACAAATACACACAATGAATAGAGTAGACAACACCGTAGACCCTATAGACAACACCGTAGACCCTATAGACAACACCGTAGACCCTATAGACAACACCGTAGACCCTATAGACATCACCGTAGACACTATAGACAACACCGTAGACCCTATAGACATCACTATAGACCCTATAGACATCACTGTAGACCCTATAGACATCACTATAGACATCACCGTAGACACTATAGACAACACCGTAGACCCTATAGACATCACTATAGACCAGGGGTGTCAAACTCATTTCGCATCGTGGGCCACATACGGCCTAGGGAGATGTCAAGTGGGCCGGACCATTAAAATTATACCATACTCTGCTATAAATAACCAAAATATCATGTCTTTCCTTTGTTTTGGTGTAAAGAAGCACAAGAACATTAGGAAAATATTGAAATTTAATGAACTATCCTTTTACAAAACATTTCATGAAACACCTCATATTTCCTTAGACAAATGTGCAATTTACTTTTATCATTCACAAATATGCATTGCAACTGATCCCACTGATTGTACAAAGGCACAAAACTTTAATTGGTACTGAAAAATATAGTAATGCACTTTAAGATTAAATGAGACTTTTAAAGAAAGGAATTTTTAAACCACTTACACATACGCATATAGTTGCGTCTCCCACAAAGTCAGCTTCAACTTAAATGCATGTATGTTGTCAGAAAACTGTGTGACAACTTTTTTGCGGCCTTGCAACATTTTGTTCAGATTGTTCAAGTGTTCAGTAATATCAACCAAGAATGCAAGGTCCCGTAGCCATTCCTGAGATTGTAATTCCAACACCGGTTTTCCTTTTTTCTCCATGAACTGTCCGATTTCCTCTCGTAGATCAAAGAAATGCCTCAGCACAGCGCCTCGGCTTAACCATCTCACTTCAGTGTGGTATGGCAGGCTGTGGGTAATGTTGCTGTCGCTGAGAAGTTTGTCAAACTGATGATGGTTCAGACCTCTGGACCGGATGAAATTTACAGTGCGAACAACCACCTCCATGACGTGGTCCATTTTCAGCGACTTGCAACACAATGCCTCCTGGTGCAAAATACAGTGAAATGTCCGGAAATGATCTCCTCCATTAAGGGCTTGTACTTTGTCTTTGAACTTTGTCGCGACACCTGCTTTCTTTCCGACCATGGATGGCGCGCCGTCTGTAGCCAGGCTGACAGCGCGGGACCAGTCCACTCCAACTCTGTCCAATGCAGCAACGACAGAGCCGAAAATGTCCTCGGCTGTTGTGGTGTCCATCATTGGCACCAACTCAAGAAACTCTTCAGTAACAGTCAATGTCTCATCAACTCCTCGAATAAATATGGCCAGTTGGGCCACGTCTGTGATGTCAGTGCTCTCGTCAATTGCCACGGAAAATGCAATAAATGACTTGACTCTCTGTTTCAATTGACTGTCTAAATCTGCCGATAGTTCCGAAATCCTCTCTGCTATAGTATTCCTCGTCAGGCTAATATTGGCAAAAGCTTGTCGCTTCTCGGGACATACAAGTTCAGCCGCCTTCATCATGCATCGTTTAACAAAGTCACCGTCGGAATACGGCTTCGATGCTAATGCTATTTCGCTAGCAATTAGGTAGCTGGCTTTTACCGTTGCTTCACTGACTTCTCGGCTCTGGATGAAAGTTGACTGCTGTTTCCTCAGACCCGCCAGCAATTCGTTAATCTTATCTCTTCTCAGTTGTCCTTGCAAGCCGTCATATTTTTCGCTGTGATGAGTCTCGTAGTGGCGTCGAATATTATATTCCTTCAATACCGAAACTTGTTGCAAACACACCAAGCACGAAGGTTTTCCGTGCATCTCTGTAAATAAATAGGACGTGGTCCATTTTTCTTTGAAAATTCTACACTTCAGTCTGTCTCAGTGATGCGGCTTGTCTTCTACTCTGATGGAAAGAGTGCGCCCCTTAGCGGATAATCCATGAATTGCAGCGAATTAAAAATATTAATTCCATGTCTTTTATGCATTTTTTCCACTTTCAAATTATCCTGCGGGCCTGATCGAACCTCCTTGGGGGCCGGTTCCGGCCCGCGGGCCGTATGTTTGACACCCCTGCTATAGACCCTATAGACATCACTATAGACCCTATAGACATCACTATAGACATCACTATAGACCCTATAGACATCACTATAGACATCACCGTAGACCCTATAGACATCACCATAGACATCACCGTAGACCCTGTAGACATCACCGTAGACCCTGTAGACATCACCGTAGACCCTGTAGACATCACCGTAGACCCTGTAGACATCACCGTAGACCCTATAGACATCACCGTAGACCTTATAGACATCACCGTAGACCTTATAGACATCACCGTAGACCCTATAGACATCACCGTAGACCCTATAGACATCACCGTAGACCCTATAGACATCACCGTAGACCCTATAGACATCACCGTAGACCCTATAGACATCACTATAGACATCACCGTAGACCCTATAGACATCACCGTAGACCCTGTAGACATCACCGTAGACCCTGTAGACATCACCGTAGACCCTGTAGACATCACCGTAGACCCTGTAGACATCACCGTAGACCCTATAGACATCACCGTAGACCTTATAGACATCACCGTAGACCCTATAGACATCACCGTAGACCCTATAGACATCACCGTAGACCCTATAGACATCACCGTAGACCCTATAGACATCACCGTAGACCCTATAGACATCACCGTAGACCCTATAGACATCACTATAGACATCACCGTAGACCCTATAGACATCACCGTAGACCCTATAGACATCACTATAGACATCACCGTAGACCCTATAGACATCACCGTAGACCCTATAGACATCACCGTAGACACTATAGACATCACCGTAGACCCTATAGACATCACCGTAGACCCTATAGACATCACCATAGACCCTATAGACATCACCGTAGACCCTATAGACATCACCGTGGACACTGTAGACATCACCGTGGACACTGTAGACATCACCGTAGACACTATAGACATCACCGTAGACACTATAGACATCACCGTAGACCCTATAGACATCACCGTAGACCCTATAGACATCACCGTAGACCCTATAGACATCACCGTAGACCCTATAGACATCACTATAGACATCACCGTAGACCCTATAGACATCACTATAGACACTATAGACATCACCGTGGACACTGTAGACATCACCGTAGACCCTATAGACATCACTATAGACATCACCGTGGACACTGTAGACATCACCGTGGACACTGTAGACATCACCGTGGACACTGTAGACATCACCGTGGACACTGTAGACATCACCGTAGACACTGTAGACATCACCGTAGACCCTGTAGACATCACTGTAGACATCACCGTAGACCCTATAGACATCACTATAGACACTATAGACATCACCGAAGGCCCTATAGACATCACTATAGACATCACCATAGACCCTATAGACATCACTGTAGACATCACCATAGACCCTATAGACATCACTATAGACATCACCATAGACCCTGTAGACATCACCGTAGACCCTATAGACATCACTATAGACACTATAGACATCACCGAAGGCCCTATAGACATCACTATAGACATCACCATAGACCCTATAGACATCACTGTAGACATCACCATAGACCCTATAGACATCACTATAGACATCACCGTAGACCCTGTAGACATCACCGTAGACCCTGTAGACATCACCGTAGACCCTATAGACATCACTATAGACATCACCATAGACCCTATAGACATCACCGTAGGCACTATAGACATCACTATAGACATCACTATAGACATCACCGTAGACCCTATAGACATCAATATAGACATCACTATAGACATCACCATATACACTATAGACATCACCGTAGACCCTGTAGACATCACCGTAGACCCTGTAGACATCACCGTAGACCCTATAGACATCACCATAGACCCTATTGACATCACCATAGACCCTATTGACATCACCGTAGACACTATAGACATCACCGTAGACCCTATAGACATCACCGTAGACCCTATAGACATCACCGTAGACACTAGACATCACCGTAGACCCTATAGACATCACTGTAGACTCTGTCGACATCACCATAGACCCTATAGACATCACTGTAGACTCTGTCGACATCACCATAGACTCTGTCGACATCACCGTAGACCCTATAGACATCACCATAGACCCTATGGACATCACTGTAGACTCTGTCGACATCACCGTAGACATCACCATAGACATCACCATAGACATCACTATAGACAACACTATAGACATCACTATAGACATCACCGTAGACACTATAGACATCACTATAGACATCACCGTAGACCCTATAGACATCACCGTAGACACTACCATAGACCCTATAGACATCACTATAGACCCTATAGACATCACTATAGACCCTATAGACATCACTATAGACCCTATAGACATCACTGTAGACCCTATAGACATCACCGTAGGCCCTATAGACATCACCGTAGACACTATAGACATCAACGTAGACACTATAGACATCACCGTAGACACTATAGACATCACCGTAGACACTATAGACATCACCGTAGACACTATAGACATCACCGTAGACCCTATAGACATCACTATAGACATCACTATAGACATCACCGTAGACCCTATAGACATCGCCGTAGACCCTATAGACATCACCGTAGACCCTATAGACATCACCGTAGACCCTATAGACATCACCGTAGACCCTATAGACATCACTATAGACATCACTATAAACCCTATAGACATCACTATAGACATCACTATAGACATCACTGTAGACCCTATAGACATCACTATAGACATCACTATAGACATCACTGTAGACCCTATAGACATCACCGTAGACCCTATAGACATCACCGTAGACCCTATAGACATCACCGTAGACCCTATAGACATCACCGTAGACCCTATAGACATCACTATAGACATCACTATAAACCCTATAGACATCACTATAGACATCACCGTAGACCCTATAGACATCACCGTAGACACTATAGACATCACCGTAGACCCTATAGACATCACCGTAGACCCTATAGACATCACCGTCGACCCTATAGACATCACTATAAACCCTATAGACATCACTATAGACATCACTATAGACATCACTATAGACATCACCGTAGACCCTATAGACATCACTATAGACATCACCGTAGACCCTATAGACATCACTATAGACATCACCGTAGACACTATAGACATCACTATAGACATCACCGTAGACACTATAGACATCACCGTAGACCCTATAGACATCACCGTAGACACTATAGACATCACCGTAGACCCTATAGACATCACCGTAGACCCTATAGACATCACCGTAGACCCTATAGACATCACCGTAGACCCTATAGACATCACCGTAGACACTATAGACATCACTATAGACATCACCGTAGACCCTATAGACATCACTATAGACATCACCGTAGACCCTATCGACATCACCATAGACACTATAGACATCACCATAGACACTATAGACATCACCATAGACACTATAGACATCACCATAGACACTATAGACATCACTATAGACACTATAGACATCACCGTAGACACTATAGACATCACCGTAGACCCTATAGACATCACTATAGACATCACCGTAGACCCTGTAGACATCACCGTAGACCCTATAGACATCACTATAGACATCACCGTAGACCCTGTAGACATCACCGTAGACCCTGTAGACATCACCGTAGACCCTATAGACATCACTATAAACCCTATAGACATCACCGTAGACACTATAGACATCACTATAGACATCACCGTAGACCCTATAGACATCACTGTAGACTCTGTCGACATCACCATAGACCCTATAGACATCACTGTAGACTCTGTCGACATCACCATAGACTCTGTCGACATCACCGTAGACCCTATAGACATCACCATAGACCCTATAGACATCACTGTAGACATCACCATAGACATCACTATAGACAACACTATAGACATCACTGTAGACATCACCATAGACCCTATAGACATCACCGTAGACACTATAGACATCACTATAGACATCACCGTAGACCCTATAGACATCACCATAGACCCTATAGACATCACTATAGACCCTATAGACATCACTATAGACCCTATAGACATCACTGTAGACCCTATAGACATCACTGTAGACCCTATAGACATCACTGTAGACCCTATAGACATCACCGTAGGCCCTATAGACATCAACGTAGACACTATAGACATCACTATAGACATCACTGTAGACATCACTGTAGACATCACCGTAGACCCTATAGACATCACCGTAGACCCTATAGACATCACCGTAGACCCGATAGACATCACCGTAGACTCTGTCGACATCACTGTAGACATCACCATAGACATCACCATAGACATCACTATAGACAACACTATAGACATCACTATAGACATCACCGTAGACACTATAGACATCACTATAGACATCACCGTAGACCCTATAGACATCACCGTAGACACTACCATAGACCCTATAGACATCACTATAGACCCTATAGACATCACTATAGACCCTATAGACATCACTATAGACCCTATAGACATCACTGTAGACCCTATAGACATCACCGTAGGCCCTATAGACATCACCGTAGACACTATAGACATCAACGTAGACACTATATACATCACCGTAGACACTATAGACATCACCGTAGACCCTATAGACATCACTATAGACATCACTATAGACATCACCGTAGACCCTATAGACATCACCGTAGACCCTATAGACATCACCGTAGACCCTATAGACATCACCGTAGACCCTATAGACATCACTATAGACATCACTATAAACCCTATAGACATCACTATAGACATCACTATAGACATCACTATAGACATCACTGTAGACCCTATAGACATCACTGTAGACCCTATAGACATCACCGTAGACCCTATAGACATCACCGTAGACCCTATAGACATCACCGTAGACCCTATAGACATCACCGTAGACCCTATAGACATCACCGTAGACCCTATAGACATCACTATAGACATCACTATAAACCCTATAGACATCACTATAGACATCACTATAGACATTTTTTTTATTTTTTTTTATTTAACCTTTATTTTAACCAGGTAGGCAAATTGAGAACACGTTCTCATTTACAATTGCGACCTGGCCAAGATAAAGCAAAGCAGTTCGACACATACAACAACACATAGTTACACATGGAGTAAAAACAAACATATAGTCAATAATACAGTGGGAAAAAAAAATAAGTCTATATACAATGTGAGCAAGTGAGGTGAGATAAGGGAGGTGAAGGCAAACAGATATATGTATAAATAAATAAAATATAAAAAGGCCATGGAGGCGAAGTGAGTACAACACAGCAAGTAAAATAAAAACTAAAAACACTGGAATGGTTGGTTTGCATTGGAAGAAAGTGCAAAGTAGAGACAGAAATAATGGGGTGCAAAGGAGCAAAATAAATTAATAAATAAATACAGTAGGTAAAGAGGTAGTTGTTTGGGCTAAATTGTAGATGGATTATGTACAGGTGCAGTAATCTATGAGCTGCTCTGACAGCTGGTGCTTAAAGCTAGTGAGGGAGATAGGTGTTTCCAGTTTCAGAGATTTTTGTAGTTCGTTCCAGTCATTGGCAGCAGAGAACTGGAAGGAGAGGTGTCCAAAGGAAGAATTGGTTTTGGGGGTGACTAGAGAGATATACCTGCTGGAGCGCGTGCTACAGGTAGGTGCTGCTATGGTGACCAGCGAGCTGAGATAAGGGGGGACTTTACATAGCAGGGTCTTGTAGATGACCTGGAACCAGTGGGTTTGGCGACGAGTATGAAGCGAGGGCCAGCCAACGAGAGTGTACAGGTCGCAGTGGTGGGTAGTATATGGGGCTTTGGTGACAAAACGGATGGCACTGTGATAGACTGCATCCAATTTATTGAGTAGGGTTTTGGAGGCTATTTTGTAAATGACATCACCGAAGGGCGAGGATTGGTAGGATGGTCAGTTTTACAAGGATATGTTTGGCAGCATGAGTAAAAGATGCTTTGTTGCGGAATAGGAAGCCAATTCTAGATTTGACTTTGGATTGGAGATGTTTGATGTGGGTCTGGAAGGAGAGTTTACAGTCTAACCAGACACCTAGGTATTTGTAGTTGTCCACATATTCTAAGTCAGAGCCGTCCAAAGTAGTGATGTTGGACAGGCGGGCAGGAGCAGGCAGCGATCGGTTGAAGAGCATGCATTTGGTTTTACTTGTATTTAAGAGCAGTTGGAGGCCACGGAAGGAGAGTTGTATGGCATTGAAGCTCGCCTGGAGGGTTGTTAACACAGTGTCAAAAGAAGGGCCAGAAGTATACAGAATAGTGTCGTCTGCGTAGAGGTGGATCAGAGAATCACCAGCAGCAAGAGCGACATCATTGATGTAAACAGAGAAGAGGGTCGGTCCAAGAATTGAACCCTGTGGCACCCCCATAGAGACTGCCAGAGGCCCGGACAACAGACCCTCCGATTTGACACACTGAACTCTATCAGAGAAGTAGTTGGTGAACCAGGCGAGGCAATCATTAGAGAAACCAAGGCTGTCGAGTCTGCCAATGAGGATGTGGTGATTGACAGAGTCAAAAGCCTTGGCCAGGTCAATGAATACGGCTGCACAGTATTGTTTCCTATCGATGGCGGTTACGATATCGTTTATGACCTTGAGCGTGGCTGAGGTGCACCCATGACCAGCTCTGAAACCAGATTGCATAGCGGAGAAGGTGTGGTGTGATTCAAAATGGTCGGTAATCTGTTTGTTGACTTGGCTTTCGAAGACCTTAGAAAGGCAGGGTAGGATAGATATAGGTCTGTAGCAGTTAGGGTCAAGGGTGTCCCCCCCCTTTGAAGAGGGGGATAACCGCAGCTGCTTTCCAATCTTTGGGGATCTCAGACGACACGAAAGAGAGGTTGAAGAGGCTAGTAATAGGGGTGGCAACAATTTCAGCAGATAGTTTTAGAAAGAAAGGGTCCAGATTATCTAGCCCGGCTGATTTGTAAGGGTCCAGATTTTGCAGCTCATTAAGAACATCAGCTGACTGTATTTGGGAGAAAGAGAAATGGGGAAGGCTTGGGCGAGTAGCAGAGGGGAGGGCAGTGCTGTTGTCCGGGGTAGGGGCAGCCAGGTGGAAAGCATGGCCAGCCGTAGAAAAATGCTTATTGAAATTCTCAATTATAGTGGATTTGTCGGTGGTGACAGTGTTTCCTATCTTCAGAGCGGTTGGAAGCTGGGAGGAGGTGTTCTTATTCTCCATGGACTTTACGGTGTCCCAGAACTTTTTTGAATTTGTGTTGCAGGAAGCAAATTTCTGCTTGAAAAAGCTAGCCTTGGCTGTTCTAACTGCCTGTGTATATTGGTTTCTGGCTTCCCTGAAAAGTTGCATATCACGGGGGCTGTTCGATGCTAATGCAGAACGCCATAGGATGTTTTTCTGATGGTTAAGGGCAGTCAGGTCAGGAGAGAACCAAGGGCTATATCTGTTCCTGGTTCTAAATTTCTTGAATGGGGCATGCTTATTCAAGATGGTGAGGAAGGCATTTTTAAAAAATGACCAGGCATCCTCTACTGACGGGATGAGATCAATATCCTTCCAGGATATCCCGGCCAGGTCGATTAGGAAGGCCTGCTCGCTGAAGTGTTTCAGGGAGCGTTTGACAGTGATGAGTGGAGGTCGTTTGACCGCTGACCCATTACGGATGCAGGCAATGAGGCAGTGATCGCTGAGATCTTGGTTGAAAACAGCAGAGGTGTATTTGGAGGGCAAGTTTGTTAGGATGATATCTATGAGGGTACCCGTGTTTACGGAATTGGGGTGGTACCTGGTAGGTTCATTGATAATTTGTGTGAGATTGAGGGCATCAAGCTTAGATTGTAGGGTGGCTGGGGTGTTGAGCATGTTCAAATTTAGGTCGCCTAGCAGCACGAGCTCTGAAGATAGATGGGGGGCAATCAGTTCACATATAGTGTCCAGAGCACAGCTGGGGGCAGAGGGTGGTCTATAGCAGGCGGCAACGGTGAGAGACTTGTTTTTAGAGAGGTGGATTTTTAAAAGTAGAAGTTCAAATTGTTTGGGAACAGACCTGGATAGTATAACAGAACTCTGCAGGCAGTCTTTGCAGTAGATTGCAACACCGCCCCCTTTGGCCGTTCTATCTTGTCTGAAAATATTGTAATTGGGGATAAAAATGTCTGAATTTTTGGTGGTCTTTCTAAGCCAGGATTCAGACACGGCTAAAACATCCGGGTTGGTAGAGTGTGCTAAAGAAGTGAACAAAACAAACTTAGGGAGGAGGCTTCTAATGTTAACATGCATGAAGCGAAGGCTATTACGGTTACAGAAGTCATCAAAAGAGAGCGCCTGGGAAATAGGAGTGGAGCCAGGTACTGCAGGGCCTGGATTCACCTCTACATCACCAGAGGAACAGAGGAGAAGTAGGATAATGGTACGGCTAAAAGCTATGAGAATTGGTCGCCTAGAGCTACTAGAGCAGAGAGTAAAAGGAAGTTTCTGGGGGCGATAAAATAGTTTAAAGGAATAATGTACAGACAAAGGTATGGTAGGATGTGAATACAGTGGAGGTAAACCTAGGTATTGAGTGATGATGAGAGAGATCTTGTCTCTAGAAACATCATTGAAACCAGGTGATGTCATCGCATATGTGGGTGGTGGAACTGATAGGTTGGATATGGTATAGAGAGCAGGGCTAGAATCTCTACAGTGAAATAAGCCAATAAACACTAACCAGAACAGCAATGGACAAGGTATATTTACATTAAGGAGAGGCATGCTTAATCGAGTGATCAGTAAGGGTCCAGTGAGTAGAGGTTGGTTGGGGTCGTGGCGATCCAGACAGCTGGCCGGGTATATGGCTATCGGTAGCAGCATAGGATGGAGGTCTGTTTGTAGATACCTCGTGCGTTTCCGTCGGTAGGTTCCGTGTAGTGGGGTTTTGTTCAGATAGCAGCCGATAGGACAGCTAACGATTAGCGGGCCTCAGGTGAGCGTTCAGGTAACGTCGGGACGGATTTGCCGGTTGGATAAATCCCTCGGGCAGATAACGTCGGCAGTCAGTCGTGAAGGCCCGGTGGGGTTCCGTATCTGCAGCAGCAACAAAAGAAACGGGTCCGGATGGTGATGGAACTCCTCAGTTGGCTAGCTCCAGCATGATTTGAGTTTGCTCCGGGGTCGACGTAAGCCAATAGTCACACGGTATGCAGCTAGCTAGCTGCGAAATCAAGGTGCAAGTGTCCAGAGCCTGCGGTTGGAATCCGGGGAAACTGGGAGAAAAAAAGTCCCGGAATGCTCCGGTCCGAGTCGCGTTGCACAAAAGTGCCGGTAGATTATCGAGCTAAAGGAATAGCTGATGACCGCAAAACGTGGGCAGCTGAAACACCAACGCTAGCTAGCAAACCGGCTAATTTCGGGGCAGCTACAGATTAGCTTCTGGCTAGCTATCGGAGTAGCTTCTGGTTAGCTATCAGGCTAGCTTCTGAATTAGCCCCTGGCTATCTTCCACGATGGATTTTCAGATTGAGGTAAATATTACTTATTGTAATTGGTGAAGCGGGTTGCAGGAAAGCTTTTGCAGGAAAGCTTTTGTAGTTGAGTTCTTGGATAATAAAATAAATAAAAGATATGTGAAGAAAAGGTGTAAATATATATATTAATACAGGACACGACAAGACAATACGGAAAAGACGTCTGAACTGCTAAGCCACCTTACCAAGGGTTTTAGGGTCTACATCACCGTAGACCCTATAGACATCACCGTAGACACTATAGACATCACCGTAGACCCTATAGACATCACCGTCGACCCTATAGACATCACTATAAACCCTATAGACATCACTATAGACATCACTATAGACATCACTATAGACATCACTATAGACATCACCGTAGACCCTATAGACATCACTATAGACATCACCGTAGACCCTATAGACATCACTATAGACATCACCGTAGACACTATAGACATCACTATAGACATCACTATAGACATCACTATAGACATCACCGTAGACCCTATAGACATCACTATAGACATCACCGTAGACATCACTATAGACACTATAGACATCACCGTAGACCCTATAGACATCACCGTAGACCCTATAGACATCACTATAGACATCACCGTAGACACTATAGACATCACTATAGACATCACCGTAGACACTATAGACATCACCGTAGACCCTATAGACATCACCGTAGACACTATAGACATCACCGTAGACACTATAGACATCACTATAGACATCACCGTAGACCCTATAGACATCACTATAGACATCACCGTAGACCCTATCGACATCACCATAGACACTATAGACATCACCATAGACACTATAGACATCACCGTAGACACTATAGACATCACCGTAGACACTATAGACATCACCGTAGACACTATAGACATCACCGTAGACCCTATAGACATCACTATAGACATCACCGTAGACCCTGTAGACATCACCGTAGACCCTATAGACATCACTATAGACATCACCGTAGACCCTGTAGACATCACCGTAGACCCTATAGACATCACCATAGACATCACCGTAGACCCTATAGACATCACTGTAGACTCTGTCGACATCACCATAGACCCTATAGACATCACTGTAGACTCTGTCGACATCACCATAGACTCTGTCGACATCACCGTAGACCCTATAGACATCACCATAGACCCTATAGACATCACTGTAGACATCACCATAGACCCGATAGACATCACCGTAGACTCTGTCGACATCACTGTAGACATCACCATAGACATCACTATAGACAACACTATAGACATCACTGTAGACATCACCATAGACCCTATAGACATCACCGTAGACACTATAGACATCACTATAGACATCACCGTAGACCCTATAGACATCACTATAGACCCTATAGACATCACTACAGACATCACCGTAGACCCTATCGACATCACTACAGACATCACCGTAGACCCTATCGACATCACTACAGACATCACCGTAGACCCTACAGACATCACCGTAGACCCTATAGACATCACCGTAGACCTATAGATATCACCGTAGACCCTATAGACATCACTATAAACCCTATAGACATCACTATAGACCCTATAGACATCACTATAGACACTATAGACATCACCGTAGACCCTATAGACATCACCGTAGACCCTATAGACATCACTATAAACCCTATAGACATCACTATAGACCCTATAGACATCACTATAGACCCTATAGACATCACTATAAACCCTATAGACATCACTATAGACCCTATAGACATCACTATAGACATCACCATAGACCCTATAGACATCACCGTAGACCCTATAGACATCACTATAGACATCACCGTAGACCCTATAGACATCACCGTAGACCCTATAGACATCACTATAGACCCTATAGACATCACTATAGACCCTATAGACATCACTATAGACACTATAGACATCACTATAGACATCACTATAGACATCACTATAGAAATCACTATAGACATCACTATAGACACTATAGACATCACCGTAGACCCTGTAGACATCACTATAGACCCTATAGACATCACTATAGACCCTATAGACATCACTATAGACATCACCGTAGACCCTATAGACATCACCGTAGACCCTATAGACATCACTATAGACCCTATAGACATCACTATAGACATCACCGTAGACCCTATAGACATCACCGTAGACCCTATAGACATCACCCTAGACCCTGTAGACATCACTGTAGACCCTATAGACATCACTATAGACCCTATAGACATCACTATAGACACTATAGACATCACTATAGACACTATAGACATCACTATAGACACTATAGACATCACTATAGACCCTATAGACATCACTATAGACATCACCGTAGACCCTATAGACATCACCGTAGACCCTATAGACATCACTATAGACATCACCCTAGACCCTGTAGACATCACTATAGACATCACCCTAGACCCTATAGACATCACTATAGACCCTATAGACATCACTATAGACATCACCCTAGACCCTGTAGACATCACTATAGACATCACCCTAGACCCTGTAGACATCACTATAGACATCACCCTAGACCCTATAGACATCACTATAGACCCTATAGACATCACTATAGACATCACCCTAGACCCTGTAGACATCACTATAGACCCTATAGACATCACTATAGACCCTATAGACATCACTATAGACATCACCCTAGACCCTGTAGACATCACTATAGACATTATCTTTTGTCATGTTTTTAGAGTTTTCTGTTTTGTTTTTTTGAGGGGTTCTCAATTGGGGGTGTTGGCATCGTAAATCATAAATGTTTTATAGGTACATGATCACGTTAGGACAAAGGTTGACATCGCCCAACCCCAACTGTCAACTACAACGAGACGTGTCATCCAGCCCGCTGATCCTACTAGTGATTGGCAGTCTTATTGGGATGAATAACGAACTGTTTTGGCTCTGATCCTATAGGTGGATGCTGACAACGACTGCACCTCAAATCTCTCCGTGGACTACAGCCGTCTGATCCACAGCTATGAGCAGAAGGAGAGGAAGCTCGGCAGTCTCAGTCACGAACTAGCCCACGTCCAACAGACCATCAGCCAGCTGAGCAGTACCAAAGATGTCCTGCTGGGGAAACTGGACAGTGTGGCGCAGAGTCCCCAAGTCACCCCATTGTCCGCTGCTCTGACGTCTTCTGCCCAGCCTCCTGCTGCAGTGGAACCTCCCAGACACCAGGTGGCAGCACCTGCAACACCGGGGAACCAGGAAGGACTGAGACAGGAGCTGGAGTCTCTGAGAGCCCTCCTGTCTGAGAGGGAGACTATAATCAGGACCTTGCAGGAGAACAACCACCGCCTGTCTAACTCAGCCCAGGTGTCAGACAGCGAGCAGCGCGGCCAGGCCGACGAGGCCAGACAGGTCAGAGAGAGACTGGACGCCCTGCAGCGCTCTGTCAGGGAGAAAGACCTGCTCATCAAGACTAAAGGAGATCAACTCACCCAGGTGTGTGTGTGTGTGTGTGTGTGTGTGTGTGTGTGTGTGTGTGTGTGTGTGTGTGTGTGTGTGTGTGTGTGTGTGTGTGTGTGTGTGTGTGTGTGTGTGTGTGTGTGTGTGTGTGTGTGTGTGTGTGAGAGATATGAGGAAGACCCAGCATATGCGCTATTAAGACATGTCACTTTAAATGAAATCTATATTCAATTGCAACTGAATCAAGTGAGTAATGACCCCTTCATTAGAATGAGTACACCGGTCAATTCGGGTGAATTATATCATAATGGGTGGACTGGCAGCTATTTTAAGTGTCCACATAGGTGCAAAGCAGGAAGTTCTAGCAGCCATTTTGAGTGTCCACATAGGTGCAAAGCAGGAAGTCCTGGCAGCCATTTTGAGTGTCCACATAGGTGCAAAGCAGGAGAGTTCTAGCAGCCGTTCAATCTGTGCATCTGTTTATTTCTCCAGGTGAGTGAGAGCCTGAGGAACCGTGAGAGCGACAACGAGGTGTTAAAACAAGCCGTGACCAACCTGAAGGAGAGAGCCCTTATCCTGGAGATGGATACCAGGAAGCTGAAGGTAGGTAGCCCAGCGGGCTAAGGAGTTAAAACTTTTAGCCGGAAGGTGAATCCTGGGCTGGCTTGATCTGAAATCTGGAGGGCTGCTAAATTCACATCCTAAAGACGTTGGGTTCTTGAGCAAGGACCTTAAACCCACAACATGCTCTCCATCCAGCGGCACTGCACTGCAACTGTGAGGGGTCCAAGTGTGAGGGGTCCAAGTGTGAGGGGTCCAAGTGTGAGGGGTCCAAGTGTGAGGGGTCCAAGTGTGAGGGGTCCAAGTGTGAGGGGTCCAAGTGTGAGGGGTCCAAGTGTGAGGGGTCCAAGTGTGAGGGGTCCAAGTGTGAGGGGTCCAAGTGTGAGGGGTCCAAGTGTGAGGGGTCCAAGTGTGAGGGGTCCAAGTGTGAGGGGTCCAAGTGTGAGGGGTCCAAGTGTGAGGGGTCCAAGTGTGAGGGGTCCAAGTGTGAGGGGTCCAAGTGTGAGGGGTCCAAGTGTGAGGGGTCCAAGTGTGAGGGGTGCAAGTGTGAGGGGTGCAAGTGTGAGGGGTCCAGGTGTGAGGGGTCCAGGTGTGAGGGGTCCAGGTGTGAGGGGTCCAAGTGTGAGGGGTGCAAGTGTGAGGGTTAAAGTGTGAGGGGTCAAGTGTGCTGTCCGGAGGGGGTTGAGAGCGGAGCAGAAGATGATATATTTCCGTCGTTGGCTGAAACCTGGACAATTTAAAGTTATTTTGAATTGTATTGAAGGATGAGAATGAGGCTGTGGCCCAGCGGAGCAGGGAGAAGGAGTCAGAGTTCAGAGCCCTGCAGGAGACCAACATGCAGGTGTCCCTCCTCATGAGGGAGAAGGAGTTTGAGAGGAGCGCCATGTCGGAGAAGGCTGCCGCCATGGAGAAGATGCTCAAGGACAGAGAACAGGTTAGGATGTTTGTACTGTACAAAATCAGTTAATGTAAACTATTAACTACACATTTTTGAGAGAATGATAATTTGGGACTTAAAATACCATTTCTCAAATTCTTTATTTAAGCAATAGGGCCTGAGGAGGTGTGGTATACGGCCAATATACCACGGCTAAGGGCTGTTCTTATGCACGACACACCGCGGAGTGCCTGGACACAGCCCATAGCCGTGGTATATTAACCACGGCTAAGGGCTGTTCTTGTGCACGACACACCGCGGAGTGCCTGGACACAGCCCATAGCCGTGGTATATTAACCATATATCACAAACCCCCAAGGTGCCTTATTGCTATTATAAACTGGTTACCAACGTACATTAGAGCGACGGTATACGACGGCTGTCAGCCGTTCAGCATTCAGGGCTCGAACCACCCAGTTTATAATGAGTAATAGATTACAGATCTAGTGAAAGACGGTGAAATTTAATCAAAGTAAAATAGACTATTAAATAGTTTAAATAAATTGACAAACACTTGGTTAAATCTTTTCACAAACCGATCAATAATGTATTCTTTCCTGACCCTGTAAAACAACACATTTCACAGCACCTATCCGGTATATGTGACTATATGTATATGTGTGTGTGTGTGTGTGTGTGTGTGTGTGTGTGTGACCATTCCATTGCGGTGTCCCATGGCAACAGTCAAAAGAGCGGGAAGCAGAACCAGCTGATTGATCACATTTTTTATTGCTACGTTTCCCAGGGCAACAGTCAGAGGTCAGGGGAGCTGAACCAGCTCCTGAACGAGCTGAGGTCCATGCAGGAGAAAGCCGTGGCCTTCCAGCAGGAGAGAGACCAGGTCATGCTGGCTCTCAAACAGAAACAGATGGACACCACAGCCGTACAGACAGAGGTAGGATGGATGGACACACACCAGGGTTTCTGTTAGGAAAATGGTGCCCGTCCAGGGTTTCTGTTAGGAAAATGGTGACCCGTCCAGGGTTTCTGTTAGGAAAATGGTGCCCGTCCAGGGTTTCTGTTAGGAAAATGGTGCCCGTCCAGGGTTTCTGTTAGGAAAATGGTGCCCGTCCAGGGTTTCAGTTAGGAAAATGGTGCCCGTCCAGGGTTTCTGTTAGGAAAATGGTGGCCCGTCCAGGGTTTCAGTTAGGAAAATGGTGCCCGTCCAGGGTTTCTGTTAGGAAAATGGTGGCCCGTCCAGGGTTTCTGTTAGGAAAATGGTGGCCCGTCCAGGGTTTCTGTTAGGAAAATGGTGGCCCGTCCAGGGTTTCTGTTAGGAAAATGGTGCCCGTCCAGGGTTTCTGTTAGGAAAATGGTGCCCGTCCAGGGTTTCAGTTAGGAAAATGGTTCCCGTCCAGGGTTTCTGTTAGGAAAATGGTGGCCCGTCCAGGGTTTCTGTTAGGAAAATGGTGCCCGTCCAGGGTTTCAGTTAGGAAAATGGTGCCCGTCCAGGGTTTCTGTTAGGAAAATGGTGGCCCGTCCAGGGTTTCTGTTAGGAAAATGGTGGCCCGTCCAGGGTTTCTGTTAGGAAAATGGTGCCCGTCCTGGGTTTCTGTTAGTAAAATGGTGGCCTTTTTTAAAACATAAAATGGCGTAGAAAATGTTAAATGTATCGTAAGATATTTTGGCCATATTGCCCAGCCCTAGCTCACACTGCTATTATTTGAAGGACACCTGTTAGGGGGGTTGTAACACATTAATAACTGTCAAGTTGTCTAGGTGTTAAAATTATTTCAGCTCTGCCCAAACTTGAAAACGGCTTGCTCAACACGTGAAGGATGCAAAGGGACAAATCAATTACTTTCCAGTGTTTTATTATGGTTTTGATGCCATTTGTTGAATATGTTGAAACAGTTGATTTGTTGAATAGAGTAGTTGAATGACAGAGGAATAAGGAATAGGTATAGGTTGATAACCTTAAACAGAGAATAAACATGCATTATTTTACACAATAAACAATGCATGACACAGCAACAAAGCATGGCTTTGAATAAAGTAAACGTTTAAACAATTTAATCTAGCACTTCAAGCAATTACTTCTGCAGTCAGAAAATATCCACAACAAAAGAAGTCACCACTCCTACCAGAGTTAAACATGTAAATTGTGCTAAGCACTGAATGCAACATAATAAATAATTCCAAACATTACATACCAGTTGCGTCTTTAGGGTTGAACAATGAGCAGTTTGTATGTTGAGGACCCAAGCAAAGCTAAGCCCAAACATTTTATACCCATGCTTATCTGCCAGGTGCGCATGTAAAAGTAGTCCCTCCAGAAATCCTGGCTCAATTTTTTTAGTTCCACCCGTGTTTTTGGGTTATCTGCCCTCTTGAGGCCTGGAGTTCTTTAAAGGAAGAGCTGCCATTGTGCTCATGTTTTGAGTGTTCTGTTTTTTGACGCAACAATAACCAATACGTAACACATTCATGAGCGGTACGTAACACATTCATGAGCGGTACGTAACACATTCATGAGCGGTACGTAACACATTCATGAGCGGTACGTAACACATTCATGAGCGGTACGTAACACATTCATGAGCGGTACGTAACACATTCATGAGCGGTACGTAACACATTCATGAGCGGTACGTAACACATTCATGAGCGGTACGTAACACATTCATGAGCGGTACGTAACACATTCATGAGCGGTACGTGACTCATTCATGAGCGGTACGTAACTCATTCATGAGCGGTACGTAACTCATTCATGAGCGGTACGTAACCCATTCATGAGCGGTACGTAACTCATTCATGAGCGGTACGTAACACATTCATGAGCGGTACGTAACACGTTCATGAGCGGTACGTAACACGTTCATGAGCGGTACGTAACACGTTCATGAGCGGTACGTAACACGTTCATGAGCGGTACGTACCACGTTCATGAGCGGTACGTGACTCATTCATGAGCGGTACGTGACTCATTCATGAGCGGTACGTACCACATTCATGAGCGGTACGTACCACATTTATGAGCGGTACGTAACACATTCATGAGCGGTACGTGACTCATTCATGAGCGGTACGTGACTCATTCATGAGCGGTACGTGACTCATTCATGAGCGGTATCTGACTCATTCATGAGCGGTACGTGACTCATTCATGAGCGGTACGTAACACATTCATGAGCGGTACGTGACTCATTCATGAGCGGTACGTGACTCATTCATGAGCGGTACGTAACACATTCATGAGCGGTACGTACCACATTTATGAGCGGTACGTAACACATTCATGAGCGGTACGTGACTCATTCATGAGCGGTACGTGACTCATTCATGAGCGGTACGTGACTCATTCATGAGCGGTACGTAACACATTCATGAGCGGTACGTAACACATTCATGAGCGGTACGTAACACATTCATGAGCGGTACGTAACTCATTCATGAGCGGTACGTAACTCATTCATGAGCGGTACGTGACTCATTCATGAGCGGTACGTGACTCATTCATGAGCGGTACGTAACACATTCATGAGCGGTACGTAACACATTCATGAGCGGTACGTGACTCATTCATGAGCGGTACGTAACTCATTCATGAGCGGTACGTGACTCATTCATGAGCGGTACGTAACTCATTCATGAGCGGTACGTAACACATTTATGAGCGGTACGTAACACATTTATGAGCGGTACGTAACACATTCATGAGCGGTACGTAACACATTCATGATACATTCCTTATCAGATATATTTATGGATAGTAAATGGCAATCAAATATTATTTGTAGTGAAATATTCTGCTATTGGTTAATATCAAACCCCCATGTGACCACTCTCCCTGTCTCTCTCTTTCCCCCCTGTCTCTCTCTTCTCTCTCTCCTTATGTCTCTCTCGCTCTATCTGTCTCCTCTCTCTCTCACTCTTGCCCTGTCTCTCTCTCTCACTCTTGCCCTGTCTCTCCTCTCTCTCCCTGTCTGTCTCTCTCTCTCGCTGCGTCTCTCCTCTCTCCCTGTCTGTTTCTCTCTCTCAGCTGCAGCATGTGAAGGACAGAGAGCAGCGGTTGAAGTTGGAGCTGGACCGGCTACGTAACCACCTGCTGGAGATAGAGGACACCTACACACGGGAGGTCCTGGCTGCTGAGGACAGGGAGGCGGAGCTACGCAAGAGAGTCACGCTATTGGACGACAGACTGGCCACTTCCTCCAGTCAGGTGGAGAGCACCAGGTAAACATGTTCAGTAGACACGAAGATGAAACGGGGAAGTACAATCTGAACGTTTTTGAAACGTCTTGAAACATTATTTGCTACTGTGTGTCCTAATGAACAAGACCCTGAAAACAGATGGTCTGTTTATCACTGGTGATGGTTGAGTTACAGACGGATAAAACACTTTATCGTCCCGTGTCCGACGAACACAGAAATGTACGTCCAATGGAAAAGTTTGTGTTCTTTCACAATCCCCAACCCCTCGGAAAGACACACCGAGGTTTGGGTAGCAAAGAGGAGGAAAACGTGAGTCATCATCTTTTTGTTTGTCTTGTAGCCACCAGGCGTCTCTCCAGGTGGAGTCTCTCCAGGAGCAGCTGAGTGGAACGGTGAGGCAGAGAGACGAGGCCTTGATCCAGCTCAGAGCAGCACAGGACCAGGTCAACCAGTACGCCGTGTCCCTGTCCAACCTCCAGATGGTGCTAGAGCAGTTCCAGCAAGGCAAGACTACTGGCCTCCGCTAGTCTGATCCCAGATCAGTTTGTGCTGTGTAGATAGCGTCTATGATCGGTGTAATGCCATGATAAGGACCATAGGAGTTGGCAAGAACATTAACAGGTCTGGGACCAGGCTAGCCTCTCTGCTGTAATGCTTGTTGATTATTTTTGGCATCCAACTCTATGGTCGCTGAGGCTGTAGTGATTATATAGCCTGGTATCCAGATCTGTTAGTGCTGTATAGCCAACTCTATGGTCACTGAGGCTGTAGTGATTATATAGCCTGGTATCCAGATCTATTAGTGCTGTATAGCCAACTCGATGGTCACTGGATCTGTAGTGAGAATATAGCCTGGTACCCAGATCTATTAGTGCTGTATAGCCAACTCGATGGTCACTGGATCTGTAGTGAGAATATAGCCTGGTACCCATATCTGTTAGTGTTGTATAGCCAACTTGATGCTATACAACACACAGATCTGGGACCAGTCTCATCTAAAGGCAACATCAACTCTGATAGAGAAAATAGAGCTCTTCTGGTCTTTATAAAGATATGACCCTCTTCTCTCTGTTCTCCTCCCAACAGAAGAGAAAGCGATGTATTCGTCAGAGCTTGATAAATACAAGAGGGAGAAGGACGAGTGGAGGAGAAAAGCACTTAAGCTGGAGGACAGAGCCTCAGCACTTAAGGTAGGACACTTCATAACGACGCTCATCAAGTACACATCCACTCCTCGGTCGTATAGTCCTTATGTTACATTCTGACTTATTGGTCTACTTATCATATCTCTGTCTCTCTCTCTGCCTCTCTCGCTCTCGCTCTGTCTCTCTCTCTCTATCGCTCTGTCTCTCTCTCTCTCGCTCTGTCTCTCTCTCGCTCTGTCTCTCTCGCTCTGTCTCTCTCGCTCTGTCTCTCTCTCTCTATCGCTCTGTCTCTCTCTCTCTATCGCTCTGTCTCTCTCTCTCTCGCTCTGTCTCTCTCTCTCTGTCTCTCTCGCTCTGTCTCTCTCTCTCTGTCTCTCTCGCTTTCTCTCTTTCTCTCTTTCTTTCTCTCTCGCTCTGTCTCTCTTTCTCTCTTTCTTTCTCTCGCTCTGTCTCTCTGTCTCTCTCGCTCTGTCTCTCTCGCTCTGTCTCTCTCGCTCTGTCTCTCTCGCTCTGTCTCTCTCGCTCTGTCTCTCTCGCCCTGTCTCTCTCGCTCTCTGTCTCTCTCGCTCTCTGTCTCTCTCGCTCTGTCTCTCTCGCTCTGTCTCTCTCGCTCTGTCTCTCTCGCTCTCTGTCTCTCTCGCTCTCTGTCTCTCTCGCTCTCTGTCTCTCTCTCGCTCTCTGTCTCTCTCTCGCTCTCTGTCTCTCTCTCGCTCTCTGTCTCTCTCTCGCTCTCTGTCTCTCTCTCGCTCTCTGTCTCTCTCTCGCTCTCTGTCTCTCTCTCGCTCTCTGTCTCTCTCTCGCTCTCTGTCTCTCTCTCGCTCTCTGTCTCTCTCTCGCTCTCTGTCTCTCTCTCGCTCTCTGTCTCTCTCTCGCTCTCTCGCTCTGTCTCTCGCTCTCGCTCTCTCGCTCTGTCTCTCGCTCTCGCTCTCTCGCTCTGTCTCTCGCTCTCGCTCTGTCTCTCTCTCTCTCTCTGTCTCTCTCTCTCTCGCTCTGTCTCTGTCTCAGATCAACCTAGATGAGGCTAATGCTGCGCTGGACTCAGCCTCCAGACTCACTGACCAGCTGGACCTAAAGGAAGAACAGCTGGAAGAGCTCAAGAAACAAGGTGGGTGAGCGAGGGAGAGAGAGGGGGGGAAGAGAGAGCAGCCATCTTATGTCAGGCTTTTTATCCAGCTTGAAGGACCATGAAGAAGAGAGAGCTTCTATTAAAGCCAGGCTGAGTTTGGAGGCCTGTGTAAGAGGTTTTATACAGTGGTCAAGGCTGTGGTTTTGGGCATGGATGACTCTATAGTATCCCCTTCACTTTCCATTTCATTCTTATCATATAATAACATAGTAGAAACAATCTTTGCTCGGGTTTGACAGAGTGTCCTCATTGTCTCCTTAACCCTACATGTCTGACCGGATCAGAGAGACCAACATGGGACCAACATGCCCTGATCTGACTCCCTGATGAGGCTGTTAAGGGGTGGGGGGGGGGGGGGGGTCTGGATCTGACTCCCTGATAAGGCTGTTAAGGGGGGGTGGGGGGGGTCTGGATCTGACTCCCTGATGAGGCTGTTAAGGGGTGGGTGGGGGGGGTCTGGATCTGACTCCCTGATAAGGCTGTTAAGGGGGGGTGGGGGGGGGGTCTGGATCTGACTCCCTGATAAGGCTGTTAAGGGGTGGGTGGGGGGGGGTCTGGATCTGACTCCCTGATAAGGCTGTTAAGGGGTGGGGGGGGGGGGTCTGGATCTGACTCCCTGATAAGGCTGTTAAGGGGTGGGTGGGGGGGGGTCTGGATCTGACTCCCTGATAAGGCTGTTAAGGGGTGGGTGGGGGGGGTCTGGATCTGACTCCCTGATAAGGCTGTTAAGGGGGGGGGGGGGGGTCTGGATCTGACTCCCTGATAAGGCTGTTAAGGGGTGGGTGGGGGGGGGTCTGGAGCTGACTCCCTGATAAGGCTGTTAAGGGGTGGGTGGGGGGGGGGTCTGGATCTGACTCCCTGATAAGGCTGTTAAGGGGGGGTGGGGGGGTCTGGATCTGACTCCCTGATAAGGCTGTTAAGGGGGGGTGGGGGGGGGGTCTGGATCTGACTCCCTGATAAGGCTGTTAAGGGGGGGTGGGGGGGGTCTGGATCTGACTCCCTGATAAGGCTGTTAAGGGGGGGTGGGGGGGGTCTGGATCTGACTCCCTGATAAGGCTGTTAAGGGGGGTGGGGGGGGGGGGTCTGGATCTGACTCCCTGATAAGGCTGTTAAGGGGGGGTGGGGGGGGTCTGGATCTGACTCCCTGATAAGGCTGTTAAGGGGTGGGTGGGGGGGGGTCTGGATCTGACTCCCTGATAAGGCTGTTAAGGGGTGGGTGGGGGGGTCTGGATCTGACTCCCTGATAAGGCTGTTAAGGGGTGGGTGGGGGGGGGGTCTGGATCTGACTCCCTGATAAGGCTGTTAAGGGGTGGGTGGGGGGGGGTCTGGATCTGACTCCCTGATAAGGCTGTTAAGGGGGGGTGGGGGGGGGGGTCTGGATCTGACTCCCTGATAAGGCTGTTAAGGGGGGGTGGGGGGGGTCTGGATCTGACTCCCTGATAAGGCTGTTAAGGGGGGGTGGGGGGGGGTCTGGATCTGACTCCCTGATAAGGCTGTTAAGGGGGGTGGGGGGGGGGGGGTCTGGATCTGACTCCCTGATAAGGCTGTTAAGGGGGGGTGGGGGGGGGTCTGGATCTGACTCCCTGATAAGGCTGTTAAGGGGTGGGTGGGGGGGGGTCTGGATCTGACTCCCTGATAAGGCTGTTAAGGGGTGGGTGGGGGGGTCTGGATCTGACTCCCTGATAAGGCTGTTAAGGGGTGGGTGGGGGGGGGTCTGGATCTGACTCCCTGATAAGGCTGTTAAGGGGTGGGTGGGGGGGGGTCTGGATCTGACTCCCTGATAAGGCTGTTAAGCGGCGGGTGGGGGGCTGGATCTGACTCCCTGATAAGGCTGATAAGGGGGGGGTGGGGGGCTGGATCTGACTCCCTGATAAGGCTGTTAAGGGGGGGGGGGGGGGGGTCTGGATCTGACTCCCTGATAAGGCTGTTAAGGTGTGGGGGGGGGGGGGGGGGGTCTGGATCTGACTCCCTGATAAGGCTGTTAAGGGGTGGGTGGGGGGGGGTCTGGATCTGACTCCCTGATAAGGCTGTTAAGGGGTGGGTGGGGGGGGTCTGGATCTGACTCCCTGATAAGGCTGTTAAGGGGTGGGTGGGGGGGGGGGCTGGATCTGACTCCCTGATAAGGCTGTTAAGGGGTGGGTGGGGGGGGGTCTGGATCTGACTCCCTGATAAGGCTGTTAAGGGGTGGGTGGGGGGGGTCTGGATCTGACTCCCTGATAAGGCTGTTAAGGGGGGGGGGGGGTGGGGGGCTGGATCTGACTCCCTGATAAGGCTGTTAAGGGGGGGGGGGGGGGGCTGGATCTGACTCCATGATAAGGCTGTTAAGGGGTGGGTGGGGGGCTGGATCTGACTCCCTGATAAGGCTGTTAAGGGGGGGCTGGATCTGACTCCCTGATAAGGCTGTTAAGGGGGGGGGGGGGTCTGGATCTGACTCCCTGATAAGGCTGTTAAGGGGTGGGGGGGGGGGGGGGGGGGGGCTGGATCTGACTCCCTGATAAGGCTGTTAAGGGGTGGGGGGGTCTGGATCTGACTCCCTGATGACTGAAGCTTTCTTTGGCATGGCTGTCTCTCCATTACACAATATCTCGACGTTTTAGTCCAACAGACAGACTTAACTGTTGAGTATAGCCAAACTAACCATGCTTCAGACTTCAGCGCATTGAACGTGTGTGTGTGTGTGTGTGTGTGTGTGTGTGTGTGTGTGTGTGTGTGTGTGTGTGTGTGTGTGTGTGTGTGTGTGTGTGTGTGTTACAGTTGATGTGAGGCAGGAGATGTTGGAAGAGTCTCAGGACAAGTTGATGAACCTGCTGAATAGCGCAGAGGGACAAGTGGACCAGTAAGTTCAGCACTGCACTAAATATAATGAATTTAGACACTACACTGACTAAATATAATGAATTTAGACACTACACTGACTAAATATAATGACTTTAGACACTACACTGACTAAATATAATGACTTTAGACACTACACTGACTAAATATAATGACTTTAGACACTACACTGACTAAATATAATGAATTTAGACACTACACTGACTAAATATTATGAATTTAGACACTACACTGACTAAATATAATGAATTTAGACACTACACTGACTAAATATAATTAATTTAACAGGGCTGGGGACAATTCAAATGAAAGTCATTCAATCCAGGAAGTGATTTGAATTTATAATTAAAAGATGTAATAACTTATTTTTTTAAATCAATTGTTTTTCTATTTCGGTCTTATTGAATTGGAATTTCAGTTTACTTCCTGAATTGTCTGACTTTATTAATTGGAATTGATCCCATCCCTGGTATTCAATCTCATATTTCATCTTTCATGTAAGTTGATCAGAGGTTAGGACTATAAAGCACTCATACTGAAGCTGACAGTATTAACGTCAACCTAATGTATTTCTTCTCAAACGAGTGTTGAAAATTGCCATTTGATATCGTCCACCACACAGAGCTATATGTAATAGATTGTAGGCCGTGTTAATAGAGCTATATGTAATAGATTGTAGGCTGTGTTAACAGAGCTATATGTAATAGATTGTAGGCCGTGTTAATAGAGCTATATGTAATAGATTGTAGGCCGTGTTAATAGAGCTATATGTAATAGATTGTAGGCTGTGTTAATAGAGCTATATGTAATAGATTGTAGGCCATGTTAATAGAGCTATATGTAATAGATTGTAGGCTGTGTTAGCAGAGCTATATGTAATAGATTGTAGTCCATGTTAATAGAGCTATATGTAATAGATTGTAGGCTGTGTTAATAGAGCTATATGTAATAGATTGTAGGCCGTGTTAATAGAGCTATATGTAATAGATTGTAGGCCGTGTTAATAGAGCTATATGTAATAGATTGTAGGCCGTGTTAATAGAGCTATATGTAATAGATTGTAGGCTGTGTTAATAGAGCTATATGTAATAGATTGTAGGCTGTGTTAATAGAGCTATATGTAATAGATTGTAGGCTGTGTTAACAGAGCTATATGTAATAGATTGTAGTCCGTGTTAATAGAGCTATATGTAATAGATTGTAGGCTGTGTTAATAGAGCTATATGTAATAGATTGTAGGCCGTGTTAATAGAGCTATATGTAATAGATTGTAGGCCGTGTTAATAGAGCTATATGTAATAGATTGTAGGCCGTGTTAATAGAGCTATATGTAATAGATTGTAGGCCGTGTTAATAGAGCTATATGTAATAGATTGTAGGCCGTGTTATTAGAGCTAAATGTAATAGATTGTAGGCTGTGTTAACAGAGCTATATGTAATAGATTGTAGGCTGTGTTATTTTCCCCATCATGCCTGTGTAATGACTCTGTGGTTCAGAGTATTTTGTCCGCTCAGACGTCCTGTCCACGTGTACTTGTACATAGAGCTGCCTCACGCTACAGAAACACTAGATAGGCTCCTCCCCTATGTGATGTTCTGGCTCGGACAGGGCTGCTTACTTTTCTTTATTTTCTGTCTGCTCAGGGCTCTGATGCGGAACCTGTTCATGGGGTACTTCCACACTCCGAAACCCAAACGCTCCGAGGTGCTGAGGCTCATGGGTAGTGTCCTGGGACTGGACAAGGATGAGGTCAACCAGGTGACTGACAGCACCCCTCCTCTTTTCTACCACTTTCTGCCCTTCCTCTCCTTACTTCTTCTTTCTGCCCCTCCTTTCCTTACTTCCTCTTTCTGCCCCCTCCTCTCCTTACTTCCTCTTTCTGCCCCTCCTTTCCTTACTTCCTCTTTCTGCCCCCTCCTTTCCTTACTTCCTCTTTCTGCCCTCTCCTTTCCTTACTTCCTCTTTCTGCCCCCTCCTTTCCTTACTTCCTCTTTCTGCCCCCTCCTTTCCTTACTTCCTCTTTCTGCCCTTCCTCTCCTTACTTCCTCTTTCTGCCCCCTCCTTTCCTTACTTCTTCTTTCTGCCCCTCCTTTCCTTACTTCCTCTTTCTGCCCCCTCCTTTCCTTACTTCCTCTTTCTGCCCCCTCCTTTCCTTACTTCCTCTTTCTGCCCCCTCCTTTCCTTACTTCCTCTTTCTGCCCCCTCCTTTCCTTACTTCCTCTTTCTGCCCCCTCCTTTCCTTACTTCCTCTTTCTGCCCCCTCCTTTCCTTACTTCCTCTTTCTGCCCCCTCCTTTCCTTACTTCCTCTTTCTGCCCCCTCCTTTCCTTACTTCCTCTTTCTGCCCCCTGCTTTCCTTACTTCCTCTTTCTGCCCCCTCCTTTCCTTACTTCCTCTTTCTGCCCCCTCCTCTCCTTACTTCCTCTTTCTGCCCCCTCTCCTTACTTCCTCTTTCTGCCTCTCCTCCTTACTTCCTCTTTCTGCCCCTCCTCCTTACTTCCTCTTTCTGCCCCCTCCTCTCCTTACTTCCTCTTTCTGCCCCTCCTCCCTACTTCCTCTTTCTGCCCCCTCCTCTCCTTACTTCCTCTTTCTGCCCCCTCCTCTCCTTACTTCCTCTTTCTGCCCCTCCTCTCCTTACTTCCTCTTTCTGACCCCTCCTCTCCTTACTTCCTCTTTCTGACCCCTCCTTTCCTTACTTCCTCTTTCTGCCCCCTCCTTTCCTTACTTCCTCTTTCTGCCCCCTCCTTTCCTTACTTCCTCTTTCTGCCCCCTCCTCTCCTTACTTCCTCTTTCTGCCCCCTCTCCTTACTTCCTCTTTCTGCCTCTCCTCCTTACTTCCTCTTTCTGCCCCTCCTCCTTACTTCCTCTTTCTGCCCCCTCCTCTCCTTACTTCCTCTTTCTGCCCCTCCTCCCTACTTCCTCTTTCTGCCCCCTCCTCTCCTTACTTCCTCTTTCTGCCCCCTCCTCTCCTTACTTCCTCTTTCTGCCCCCTCCTCTCCTTACTTCCTCTTTCTGCCCCTCCTCTCCTTACTTCCTCTTTCTGCCCCCTCCTCTCCTTACTTCCTCTTTCTGCTCCCTCCTCTCCTTACTTCCTCTTTCTGCTCCCTCCTCTCCTTACTTCCTCTTTCTGCTCCCTCCTCTCCTTACTTCCTCTTTCTGCTCCCTCCTCTCCTTACTTCCTCTTTCTGCCCCCTCCTCTCCTTACTTCCTTGTTTTTATCTCTTATCCGTATTTGGGATCCTCTCCTATCCTTCTGTTTGTTCTTTTTCATCTTTTTCAATCATCTGTTTTATTCATAATGTCTTTTCAAACCTGTATCAGTCTCCCTCTGTGATTTCTGAATATCTCTTGGCTAGAAGGCTGAAAACGTATGGGGATGTTTTTACATTTAGACATGTTTGTAATCCCTTTAGTCCAACCACAACTGATCTGGCGTCAGTCTCTAGATAAATGACACATTAACATTCTCTGTGGCTTTGAATCCCTAGCTTGGTCCTAGATCAGTTTGTGTTGTCTTGCCAACTCTTGGGGTCATTGTCATTTGCTAGTAAACCATTCTAAAGGCGTCCTCATATATAGGTTGGGTTTGCTCCTAGTAGAACTTGGCTAGACGAAGTGAGAGTCTATGCTCCCATACTCCCTTTAATTTATTTTTCAAGCGAAGGTATTTTAACTCAATCTGTTAATGTAATTAATTTTGTTTCCACTGATTTTGTCTGTTTCCACTGAGAAGCATACATTCCTACCAAGACGGCAGTTGACAACGTGTGTCTCGTGCACTTCTGTTTGTTTGTTTACGAGGGTTTTGTTATAATCATTCCAAATACAACAGTTTTTTTTTTTACTTACTTAATTTTATCTTTAGCCTGTGGACCTTTACTCAGGAACTTGTTGCATTTACATTATTAGTTAGGTCTGTGTGATTAGTGCGTAACCTCATAGGCCTATTTGTGATTAGTGTGTGACCTCATAGGTCTATGTGTGATTAGTGTGTGACCTCATAGGTCTATGTGTGATTAGTGTGTGTCCTCATAGGTCTATGTGTGATTAGTGTGTGACCTCATAGGTCTATGTGTGATTAGTGTGTGACCTCATAGGTCTATGTGTGATTAGTGTGTGACCTCATAGGTCTATGTGTGATTAGAGTGTGACCTCATAGGTCTATGTGTGATTAGTGTGTGACCTCATAGGTCTATGTGTGATTAGTGTGTGACCTCATAGGTCTATGTGTGATTAGTGTGTGACCTCATAGGTCTATGTGTGATTAGTGTGTGACCTCATAGGCCTATGTGATTAGTGTGTGACCTCATAGGTCTATGTGTGATTAGAGTGTGACCTCATAGGCCTATGTGATTAGTGTGTGACCTCATAGGTCTATGTGTGATTAGTGTGTGACCTCATAGGTCTATGTGTGATTAGTGTGTGACCTCATAGGTCTATGTGTGATTAGTGTGTGACCTCATAGGTCTATGTGTGATTAGTGTGTGACCTCATAGGTCTATGTGTGATTAGTGTGTGACCTCATAGGTCTATGTGTGATTAGTGTGTGACCTCATAGGTCTATGTGTGATTAGTGTGTGACCTCATAGGTCTATGTGTGATTAGTGTGTGACCTCATAGGTCTATGTGTGATTAGTGTGTGACCTCATAGGTCTATGTGTGATTAGTGTGTGACCTCATAGGTCTATGTGTGATTAGTGTGTGACCTCATAGGTCTATGTGTGATTAGTGTGTGACCTCATAGGTCTATGTGTGATTAGTGTGTGTCCTCATAGGTCTATGTGTGATTAGTGTGTGACCTCATAGGTCTATGTGTGATTAGTGTGTGACCTCATAGGTCTATGTGTGATTAGTGTGTGACCTCATAGGTCTATGTGTGATTAGAGTGTGACCTCATAGGTCTATGTGTGATTAGTGTGTGACCTCATAGGTCTATGTGTGATTAGTGTGTGACCTCATAGGTCTATGTGTGATTAGTGTGTGACCTCATAGGTCTATGTGTGATTAGAGTGTGACCTCATAGGTCTATGTGTGATTAGTGTGTGACCTCATAGGTCTATGTGTGATTAGTGTGTGACCTCATAGGTCTATGTGTGATTAGTGTGTGACCTCATAGGTCTATGTGTGATTAGTGTGTGTCCTCATAGGTCTATGTGTGATTAGTGTGTGACCTCATAGGTCTATGTGTGATTAGTGTGTGACCTCATAGGTCTATGTGTGATTAGTGTGTGACCTCATAGGTCTATGTGTGATTAGAGTGTGACCTCATAGGTCTATGTGTGATTAGTGTGTGACCTCATAGGTCTATGTGTGATTAGTGTGTGACCTCATAGGTCTATGTGTGATTAGTGTGTGACCTCATAGGTCTATGTGTGATTAGAGTGTGACCTCATAGGTCTATGTGTGATTAGTGTGTGACCTCATAGGTCTATGTGTGATTAGTGTGTGACCTCATAGGTCTATGTGTGATTAGTGTGTGACCTCATAGGTCTATGTGTGATTAGTGTGTGTCCTCATAGGTCTATGTGTGATTAGTGTGTGACCTCATAGGTCTATGTGTGATTAGTGTGTGACCTCATAGGTCTATGTGTGATTAGTGTGTGACCTCATAGGTCTATGTGTGATTAGTGTGTGACCTCATAGGTCTATGTGTGATTAGTGTGTGACCTCATAGGTCTATGTGTGATTAGAGTGTGACCTCATAGGTCTATGTGTGATTAGTGTGTGACCTCATAGGTCTATGTGTGATTAGTGTGTGACCTCATAGGTCTATGTGTGATTAGTGTGTGACCTCATAGGTCTATGTGTGATTAGTGTGTGTCCTCATAGGTCTATGTGTGATTAGTGTGTGACCTCATAGGTCTATGTGTGATTAGTGTGTGTCCTCATAGGTCTATGTGTGATTAGTGTGTGACCTCATAGGTCTATGTGTGATTAGTGTGTGTCCTCATAGGCCTATAGATCTGATTCTTAGAAAACGTTTGAAGGTTATTTCTAATATTGATTGATAGGCTACAAACAAACATGTTGCTGTTGCTGTTGGTTACCCTTGATGTGGAGAATTGTCTACGGGATGGTGTGGAGAACATTTGAGAGTTTCCCATGTTGCATCCTGGTGAGAAACCATACCCTCCCCCCCCATGTTACAACCAGCCCAAACCATACCCTCCCCCCCATGTTACAACCAGCCCTGCAGCTATGCTACAACCAGCTCTGCAGCTATGTTACAACCAGCCCTGCAGCTATGCTATGTTACAACCAGCCCTGCAGCTATGCTACAACCAGCTCTGCAGCTATGTTACAACCAGCCCTGCAGCTATGTTACAACCAGCCCTGCAGCTATGTTACAACCAGCCCTGCAGCTATGCTACAACCAGCCCTGCAGCTATGCTACAACCAGCTCTGCAGCTATGCTATGTTACAACCAGCCCTGCAGCTATGCTACAACCAGCCCTGCAGCTATGTTACAACCAGCTCTGCAGCTATGCTACAACCAGCCCTGCAGCTATGTTACAACCAGCTCTGCAGCTATGCTACAACCAGCTCTGCAGCTATGTTACAACCAGCTCTGCAGCTATGCTACAACCAGCCCTGCAGCTATGCTATGCTACAACCAGCCCTGCAGCTACGCTACAACCAGCCCTGCAGCTATGCTACAACCAGCCCTGCAGCTATGCTACAACCAGCCCTGCAGCTATGCTACAACCAGCCCTGCAGCTATGCTACAACCAGCCCTGCAGCTATGTTACAACCAGCCCTGCAGCTATGTTACAACCAGCCCTGCAGCTATGCTACAACCAGCCCTGCAGCTATGCTACAACCAGCCCTGCAGCTATGCTACAACCAGCCCTGCAGCTATGCTATGCTACAACCAGCCCTGCAGCTATGTTACAACCGGCCCTGCAGCTATGTTACAACCGGCCCTGCAGCTATGCTACAACCAGCCCTGCAGCTATGTTACAACCAGCCCTGCAGCTATGTTCCAACCGGCCCTGCAGCTATGCTACAACCAGCCCTGCAGCTATGCTACAACCAGCCCTGCAGCTATGTTACAACCAGCCCTGCAGCTATGTTACAACCAGCCCTGCAGCTATGTTACAACCAGCCCTGCAGCTATGTTACAACCAGCCCTGCAGCTATGTTCCAACCAGCCCTGCAGCTATGTTACAACCAGCCCTGCAGCTATGTTACAACCAGCCCTGCAGCTATGTTACAACCAGCCCTGCAGCTATGTTCCAACCAGCCCTGCAGCTATGTTTACAACCAGCTCTGCAGCTATGTTACAACCAGCCCTGCAGCTATGTTACAACCGGCCCTGCAGCTATGTTACAACCAGCTCTGCAGCTATGCTATGCTACAACCAGCCCTGCAGCTATGCTATGCTACAACCAGCCCTGCAGCTATGTTACAACCAGCCCTGCAGCTATGTTACAACCAGCTCTGCAGCTATGTTACAACCGGCCCTGCAGCTATGCTACAACCGGCCCTGCAGCTATGCTACAACCGGCCCTGCAGCTATGCTACAACCAGCCCTGCAGCTATGCTACAACCAGCCCTGCAGCTATGCTACAACCAGCCCTGCAGCTATGTTACAACCAGCCCTGCAGCTATGTTACAACCGGCCCTGCAGCTATGCTACAACCAGCCCTGCAGCTATGTTACAACCGGCCCTGCAGCTATGCTACAACCAGCCCTGCAGCTATGTTACAACCAGCCCTGCAGCTATGTTACAACCAGCCCTGCAGCTATGTTACAACCGGCCCTGCAGCTATGCTACAACCAGCCCTGCAGCTATGCTACAACCAGCCCTGCAGCTATGTTACAACCAGCCCTGCAGCTATGTTACAACCGGCCCTGCAGCTATGCTACAACCAGCCCTGCAGCTATGCTACAACCAGCCCTGCAGCTATGTTACAACCGGCCCTGCAGCTATGCTACAACCAGCCCTGCAGCTATGCTACAACCAGCCCTGCAGCTATGCTACAACCAGCCCTGCAGCTATGTTACAACCAGCCCTGCAGCTATGCTACAACCAGCCCTGCAGCTATGCTACAACCAGCCCTGCAGCTATGCTACAACCAGCCCTGCAGCTATGCTACAACCAGCCCTGCAGCTATGTTTACAACCAGCCCTGCAGCTATGCTACAACCAGCCCTGCAGCTATGCTACAACCAGCCCTGCAGCTATGTTACAACCAGCCCTGCAGCTATGTTACAACCAGCCCTGCAGCTATGCTACAACCAGCCCTGCAGCTATGCTACAACCAGCCCTGCAGCTATGTTACAACCAGCCCTGCAGCTATGCTACAACCGGCCCTGCAGCTATGCTACAACCAGCCCTGCAGCTATGTTACAACCAGCCCTGCAGCTATGTTACAACCAGCCCTGCAGCTATGCTACAACCAGCCCTGCAGCTATGTTACAACCAGCCCTGCAGCTATGCTACAACCAGCCCTGCAGCTATGCTACAACCAGCCCTGCAGCTATGCTACAACCAGCCCTGCAGCTATGTTACAACCAGCCCTGCAGCTATGTTACAACCAGCACTGCAGCTATGTTTACAACCAGCCCTGCAGCTATGCTATGCTACAACCAGCCCTGCAGCTATGTTACAACCAGCCCTGCAGCTATGCTACAACCAGCCCTGCAGCTATGTTACAACCAGCCCTGCAGCTATGTTACAACCAGCCCTGCAGCTATGTTACAACCAGCCCTGCAGCTATGTTACAACCAGCCCTGCAGCTATGCTACAACCAGCCCTGCAGCTATGCTACAACCAGCCCTGCAGCTATGCTACAACCAGCCCTGCAGCTATGTTACAACCAGCCCTGCAGCTATGCTATGCTACAACCAGCCCTGCAGCTATGTTACAACCAGCCCTGCAGCTATGCTATGCTACAACCAGCCCTGCAGCTATGCTACAACCAGCCCTGCAGCTATGCTACAACCAGCCCTGCAGCTATGTTACAACCAGCCCTGCAGCTATGTTTACAACCAGCCCTGCAGCTATGCTATGCTACAACCAGCCCTGCAGCTATGCTATGTTACAACCAGCCCTGCAGCTATGCTACAACCAGCCCTGCAGCTATGTTACAACCAGCCCTGCAGCTATGTTACAACCAGCACTGCAGCTATGTTACAACCAGCCCTGCAGCTATGCTACAACCAGCCCTGCAGCTATGCTATGTTACAACCAGCCCTGCAGCTATGTTACAACCAGCCCTGCAGCTATGCTACAACCAGCCCTGCAGCTATGCTATGCTACAACCAGCCCTGCAGCTATGTTACAACCAGCACTGCAGCTATGTTTACAACCAGCTCTGCAGCTATGCTATGCTACAACCAGCTCTGCAGCTATGTTACAACCAGCCCTGCAGCTATGTTACAACCAGCCCTGCAGCTATGCTATGCTACAACCAGCCCTGCAGCTATGCTACAACCAGCCCTGCAGCTATGCTACAACCAGCCCTGCAGCTATGCTATGCTACAACCAGCCCTGCAGCTATGCTATGCTACAACCAGCCCTGCAGCTATGTTACAACCAGCCCTGCAGCTATGCTACAACCAGCCCTGCAGCTATAATGAAGGAGTATAACAAAGTGTTCCGATAAGCTTACGTTGTTATTATTAGACGCTTGTGTCTATTTTAATATTGAGGAATATGACTTTCTCTGGTCATAGGAGTAACAACATGAATTGGTGCGTGAGGCAGAATGCAGTGTTGACTTGAGTTTCACCATCAGCTGGTAGACTGTGTCTCTTTTTCTCAGTGGAGGGACAGGAATTCGGTTGAGAGGCAGCCGGGGGGGGGGGGGGTCACGTTTTTATGCTCACTCAGTTGTGTCACAAGTAATACTACAAATGATCTATTACCAGTGTGATCATATACCATTTAAAAAGATATATATATATTTTTTTCTACATTTCCTGGTTCTACATATAGAACATTTTCTATATTTCCTGGTTCTACATATCTATATCATTTTCTACATATCTATAGAATATACATTTTCTACATTTCCTATTTCTACATATCTATATAGTATAATTTTCTACATTTCCTGGTTCTATATAGTGTTTTGTATGTTTTCCCGTTTTATCTCTTTGAGAGTTTGTGTTCCTTTACCAACACCACATTCCCTGTCTACATGTGTTTTTTGTTCTAGTAGAAATACATCTAGAACACGTTCTGTTCTATCCTGTATTTCTATCTGATAGTATGACATCTAGTGGCCCTTGTGGGTACTTTAGAATACCACTGTTGTCTGCTATTACCTCTGGCTCGCTGTGTGGCCTTATCTGTCCCACTATTGACTGTGGAGATTATACTCTGATGAAGGGTCGACTGATCGGAAGCTCTGCTATATTAAAATACATTTCCATCTGACGAAGTGGGCGGAGACTATATACAGTGATAATGTATTGGGCCTGTAGCCTACTGAGCGTAGCCAATATACAGTGATAATGTATTGGGCCTATAGCCAATATACAGTGATAATGTATTGGGCCTATAACCTACTGAGCATAGCCAATATACAGTGATAATGTATTGGGCCTGTAGCCTACTGAGCATAGCCAATATACAGTGATAATGTATTGGGCCTATAACCTACTGAGCATAGCTAATATACAGTGATAATGTATTGGGCCTATAGCCTACTGAGCATAGCCAATATACAGTGATAATGTATTGGGCCTATAGCCTACTGAGCATAGCCAATATACAGTGATAATGTATTGGGCCTGTAGCCTACTGAGCATAGCCAATATACAGTGATAATGTATTGGGCCTATAGCCTACTGAGCATAGCTAATAGATAGTGATAATGTATTGGACCTATAACCTACTGCACAAACCGCATTACTACAGAACTGTTTTTAATTGGTTAATTTTCCATAGGCATATGTTTTTCATTAAGTCACGCTTTAAAAAAAAATCATGTTGTCTTCCATTTTGACTCGGAGGGGAGTCTTGACTCCGATGAGGTTGGTGACCGCTGCTGTTGACTATACCCTACCAATGATAGTTTCACAACAGTGTTTTGGACCAATCAGAGATCACTCAAGGAGTATTGGGTTGGAACAGTGTTTTGGACCAATCAGAGATCACTCAAGGAGTATTGGGTTGGAACAGTGTTTTGGACCAATCAGAGATCACTCAAGGAGTATTGGGTTGGAACAGTGTTTTGGACCAATCAGGGGGTGGAACGACGCCAGGATCTTTTAGAGTTGACTCCGGTGGTCGAGGAATCAACTCTTTTGGAGTCGACTCTCCACCACTACGTAACCTCTAATCCCGGATTGGTGGTCACCTCACTCTGTCCCTGACTAATCGTGAACTCTGACCTCTAACCTTTGTCCCTGTAGCTGTTGGAGGAGGAGGGAGGCCATGGTGTCGGCGGCTGGGTGCCCGGCTGGTTGGGAGGCAGAGCTGTACAGAGTGTCCCCAACACACCGCAGAGACCTGGAGCAGGACAGGGGGGCTTCAACAACGTGAGTATAAGGACATTATGCACACAGATATGGATAAACACACAGATATGGACACACACAGATATGGATAAACACACAGATATGGATAAACACACAGATATGGATAAACACACAGATATGGATAAACACACAGATATGGATAAACACACAGATATGGATAAACACACAGATATGGATAAACACACAGATATGGATAAACACACAGATATGGATAAACACACAGATATGGATAAACACACAGATATGGATAAACACACAGATATGGATAAACACACAGATATGGATAATCACACAGATATGGATAAACACACAGATATGGATAAACACACAGATATGGATAAACACACAGATATGGACACACACACAGATATGGACACACACACAGATATGGACACACACACACACAGATATGGACACACACACACACAGATATGGACACACACATACACAGATATGGACACACACACACAGAGATATGGACACACACAGAGATATGGACACACACAGAGATATGGACACACACAGAGATATGGACACACATACACACAGAGATATGGACACACACACACACACACAGAGATATGGACACACACACACACACACAGAGATATGGACACACACACACAGAGATATGGACACACACACACACACACACAGAGATATGGACACACACACACACACACACAGAGATATGGACACACACACACACACACACACAGAGATATGGACACACACACAGAGAGATATGGACACAGATATACATGGACACACACACAGATATGGACACACACACACACACACAGATATGGACACACACAGAGATCTGGACACACACACACAGATACGGACACAGATATACATGGACACACACACAGATATGGACACACAGACACACACATATGCGCACACATATCGACACATATGCACACACGTACCTAAACTAACTTTGGTACCCAGCTACCCTACTTTGATCTTCTGTTCTTCTTCTCTGGTAGTTCTCTGTTGTTCTTCTTCTCCGGTAGTTCTCTGTTCTTCTTCTCTGGTAGTTCTCTGTTCTTCTTCTCTGGTAGTTCTCTGTTGTTCTTCTTCTCTGGTAGTTCTCTGTTGTTCTTCTTCTCCGGTAGTTATCTGTTCTTCTTCTCTGGTAGTTCTCTGTTGTTCTTCTTCTCCGGTAGTTATCTGTTCTTCTTCTTCTCCGGTAGTTATCTGTTCTTCTTCTTCTCCGGTAGTTCTCTGTTCTTCTTCTCTGGTAGTTCTCTGTTCTTCTTCTTCTCTGGTAGTTCTCTGTTCTTCTTCTTCTCTGGTAGTTCTCTGTTGTTCTTCTTCTCTGGTAGTTCTCTGTTGTTCTTCTTCTCTGGTAGTTCTCTGTTCTTCTTCTCTGGTAGTTCTCTGTTCTTCTTCTCTGGTAGTTTTCTTCTCTGGTAGTTCTCTGTTCTTCTTCTTCTCTGGTAGTTCTCTGTTGTTCTTCTTCTTCTCCGGTAGTTCTCTGTTGTTCTTCTTCTTCTCCGGTAGTTCTCTGTTGTTCTTCTTCTTCTCCGGTAGTTCTCTGATCTCTTCTGTTCTTTTCCAGTCGTTCTCTGAGATGTTTGTAAAGTTCCTGGAGGTGGAGTCTAGGCCGGCACTCCCTGCCCCCAGACTTCCTGTCTATGACATCAAACCTCTCAGTGCCCCGCCACCTGGGAGGACCACCAGCTCAGCCTGGGCTCAACAACCAGAAGGTAATGCTGTCATGGTAATATTGTTCCAGGGTGAGGTAATGCTGTCATGGTAATATTGTTCCAGGGTGAAATAATGCTGTCATGGTAATATTGTTCAAGGGTGAAATAATGCTGTCATGGTAATATTGTTCAAGGGTGAAATAATGTTGTCATGGTAATATTGTTCAAGGGTGAAATAATGCTGTCATGGTAATATTGTTCAAGGGTGAAATAATGCTGTCATGATAATATTGTTCCAGGGTGAAATAATGTTGTCATGGTAATATTGTTAAAGGGTGAAATAATACTGTCATGGTAATATTGTTTCAGGGTGAGGTCATGCTCCCATGGTAATATTGTTCAAGGGTGAAATAATGCTGTCATGGTAATATTGTTAAAGGGTGAAATAATACTGTCATGGTAATATTGTTCCAGGATGAGGTAATGCTGTCATGGTAATATTGTTTCAGGGTGAGGTAATGCTGGCATGGTAATATTGTTTCAGGGTGAGGTAATGCTCCCATGGTAATATTGTTCCAGGGTGAGGTAATGCTCTCATGGTAATATTGTTTCAGGGTGAGGTAATGCTGTCATGGTAATATTGTTCCAGTGTGAAATAATGCTGTCATGGTAATATTGTTAAAGAGTGAAATAATGCTCCCATGGTAATATTGTTCCAGGGTGAGGTAATGCTCTCATGATAATATTGTTTCAGGGTGAGGTCATGCTCCCATGGTAATATTGTTCCAGGGTGAGGTAATGCTGTCATGGTAATATTGTTCCAGTGTGAAATAATGCTGTCATGGTAATATTGTTAAAGGGTGAAATAATGCTCCCATGGTAATATTGTTCCAGGGTGAGGTAATGCTCTCATGATAATATTGTTTCAGGGTGAGGTCATGCTCCCATGGTAATATTGTTCCAGGGTGAGGTAATGCTGTCATGGTAATATTGTTCCAGGGTGAGGTAATGCTGTCATGGTAATATTGTTAAAGGGTGAAGTAATGCTGTCATGGTAATATTGTTCCAGGATGAGGTAATGCTGTCATGGTAATATTGTTTCAGGGTGAGGTAATGCTGGCATGGTAATATTGTTTCAGGGTGAGGTAATGCTCCCATGGTAATATTGTTCCAGGGTGAGGTAATGCTGTCATGGTAATATTGTTCCAGGGTGAGGTAATGCTGTCATGGTAATATTGTTCCAGGGTGAAATAATGCTGTCATGGTAATATTGTTCAAGGGTGAAATAATGCTGTCATGGTAATATTGTTCCAGGGTGAAATAATGTTGTCATGGTAATATTGTTAAATGGTGAAATAATACTGTCATGGTAATATTGTTTCAGGGTGAGGTCATGCTCCCATGGTAATATTGTTCAAGGGTGAAATAATGCTGTCATGGTAATATTGTTAAAGGGTGAAATAATACTGTCATGGTAATATTGTTCCAGGATGAGGTAATGCTGTCATGGTAATATTGTTTCAGGGTGAGGTAATGCTGGCATGGTAATATTGTTTCAGGGTGAGGTAATGCTCCCATGGTAATATTGTTCCAGGGTGAGGTAATGCTCTCATGGTAATATTGTTTCAGGGTGAGGTAATGCTGTCATGGTAATATTGTTCCAGTGTGAAATAATGCTGTCATGGTAATATTGTTAAAGAGTGAAATAATGCTCCCATGGTAATATTGTTACAGGGTGAGGTAATGCTCTCATGATAATATTGTTTCAGGGTGAGGTCATGCTCCCATGGTAATATTGTTCCAGGGTGAGGTAATGCTGTCATGGTAATATTGTTCCAGTGTGAAATAATGCTGTCATGGTAATATTGTTAAAGGGTGAAATAATGCTCCCATGGTAATATTGTTCCAGGGTGAGGTAATGCTCTCATGATAATATTGTTTCAGGGTGAGGTCATGCTCCCATGGTAATATTGTTCCAGGGTGAGGTAATGCTGTCATGGTAATATTGTTCCAGTGTGAAATAATGCTGTCATGGTAATATTGTTAAAGGGTGAAATAATGCTGTCATGGTAATATTTTTCCAGGGTGAAGTTTAGCGGGCAGTGTAGCAGTGGTTCTGACTGAGGGTTGAGACTGAGGACAGAAGAACCCATGTTACATGAGATATGAAGAACCTGGCCAGGGTTGAGTGAGAGCATGGGATGATTTACAGGGGGAGACAGCTAGGCAGCAGTTGCTCCCAGAGGGATTGTTCAGAATATCAACCATACCCCGGACCCTTCTACCCAGACTCCTCTGCCCTCAGTCTCACCCCTAGCCAGAACCTCTGTAGAGACTTGTTTGTGTACTTCTGAAGTAAACAAACAAATCTGAAGCGTCGGTTCCGGGCCTTCTCAACCCCTGCCGCCTCCAGCTTACTCTGACCTCTGACCTCTGACCTCTGTTTCCTCCTCAGGAGGGGCGGCGGCCGGCAGGGGACAGAGAGCAGCCGGGGAGTCCAACCCCTTCCTGGCTCCCCGCTCTGCGGCCGTACCGCTGATGCATCATGGGAGTGGTAGTTCCAGTGCGTCGGGAGGACACCACCACCTCCTAATGAAACCCATCTCAGACAACCTGCCTACCTTCACCCCCGTGCCCGTCTCTGCTGAGAGCGGAGGGCAGGTGCTCAAAGACTTACTCAAGCAGTGATTGGAGCCACGGCCTGTCACTCAAAGCTCCTCATCCAATCAGGAGGAGCGTAGACACAGACTGAGATGGAGGAGGACCGTTATTACTGTGTGCCGCTTTCTTCCAACAGTCACTCAGTGATGGTTCTATTAACTTCTACACGGGATAATGGTTCTATTAACTTCTACACGGGATAATAGTTCTATTAACTTCTTCACGGGATAATGGTTCTATTAACTTCTACACAGGATAATGGTTCTATTAACTTCTACACAGGATAATGGTTCTATTAACTTCTACACAGGATAATGGTTCTATTAACTTCTACACGGGATAATGGTTCTATTAACTTCTTCACGGGATAATGGTTCTATTAACTTCTACACAGGATAATGGTTCTATTAACTTCTACACGGGATAATAGTTCTATTAACTTCTTCACGGGATAATGGTTCTATTAACTTCTACACGGGATAATGGTTCTATTAACTTCTACACAGGATAATGGTTCTATTAACTTCTACACAGGATAATGGTTCTATTAACTTCTACACGGGATAATAGTTCTATTAACTTCTTCACGGGATAATGGTTCTATTAACTTCTACACAGGATAATGGTTCTATTAACTTCTACACGGGATAATAGTTCTATTAACTTCTTCACGGGATAATGGTTCTATTAACTTCTACACAGGATAATGGTTCTATTAACTTCTACACGGGATAATAGTTCTATTAACTTCTTCACGGGATAATGGTTCTATTAACTTCTACACAGGATAATGGTTCTATTAACTTCTACACGGGATAATGGTTCTAACTTCTACACAGGATAATGGTTCTATTAACTTCTACACGGGATAATAGTTCTATTAACTTCTTCACGGGATAATGGTTCTATTAACTTCTACACAGGATAATGGTTCTATTAACTTCTACACAGGATAATGGTTCTATTAACTTCTACACGGGATAATGGTTCTTCTAACCTCCAAACAGCAGGACATGTCAGGCAGACCCTCTCTGATTTACTGTCAGTTTGTTGTCGAGTTGATATTGTTGATATTTTGTTGGCACTATTAAAGGGGAACTCTGCGTTGGTACATGCGTTTTTGGTTGTTTGAGCTACCGATTTGACGCTTTAAGGAGATGAGGTAGAATCAGGACTTGCTGTTCAATGCCCGGAGTGTCCCTCCCACTCACTCGGTCTTTGTAACTTTTTCTGCCACGGTATATTGTTACAGACAGACAGTTTATGCATTGAATAAAGAGGGAAGTGTGTGTGAATGACTCCTGGGTATAGCTGTGTCATGTGACGTACGTGAGTGAGGGAGAACATCTCTACTAAATATGACTGGGTTGGACAATTTGGGGATGTAGGAGTTTCTTAATGTTATGTTTTGTATTCTTTCATTTTAGCCATAGGCCTTCAGTATAATCTGTCTGATCTGGCAAAATGGCACCCTAATCCCTACGATCCCTACCAGAGCCTTGGTCAAATGTAGTACACTGTAGGGAATAGGGTGCTATTTGGATGCATTATATAACACTGCTGTATGTATTAAACATTCAGTGCTATTATATATATATATATAATGTATGTATATATATATGTACATATATATATATATGTACATATATATATATATATATATATATATATATATATATATATACACATATATATATATATATATATATATATATATACACATATGTATATATGTATATATGTGTATGTATATATGTGTGTGTATATATATGTGTGTATATATATATATATATATATATATATATCAGTATCAGTCAAAAGTTTAGACACACCTATTCATTCCAGGGTATTTCTGTATTTTTACTATTTTCTACATTGTAGAATATTAGTGAAGACATCAAAACTATGAAATAACACACATGGAATCATGTAGTAACCAGAAAAGTGTTAAACAAATAAAAATATATTTGAGATTCTTCAAAGTAGCCACCCTTTGCCTTGATGACAGCTTTGCACACTCTTGGCATTCTCTCAACCAGCTTCACCTGGCTTGCTTTTCCAACAGTCTTGATTGACTTCCCACGTATGCTGAGCACTTGTTGGCACTTTTCCTTCATCTGATGCAGCAATCCATCATTCTTCGTCTTGGTCAAATAGCCCTTACACAGCCTTTTTCCTGTTGAAAAACAAATGATAGTCCCACTAAGCGCAAACCAGATGGGATGGCGTATCGCTGCAGAATGCTGTAGTAGCCATGCTGGTCAAGTGTGCCTTGAATTCTAAATAAATCACTGACCGTGTCACCAGCAAAGCACCATCACACCACCTCCTCCATGCTTCACGGTGGGAACCACACATGCGGAGATCATCCGTTCACCTACTCTGCGTTTCACAAAGACACGGCGGTTGAAACCAAAAATATAAAATTTGGACTCATCAGACCAAAGCAGCAATTCGACCATGATGGCCTGATTCACACAGTCTTCTCTGAACAGTTGAGATGTCGTACTTGAACTCTGTGAAGCATTTATTTGGGCTGCAATTTCTGAGGCTGGTAACTCTAATGAGCTTATCCTCTGCAGCAGAGGTAACTCTGGGTCTTCCTTTCCTGTGGCGGTCCTCATGAGAGACAGTTTTATCATAACGCTTGATGGTTTTTGCAACTGCACTTGAAGAAACTTTCAAAGTTCTTGAAATGTTCCATATTGACTGGCCTTCATGTCTTAAAGTAATGATGGACTGACGTTTCTCTTTGCTTATTTGAGCTGTTCTTGTCATAATATGGACTTGGTCTTTTACCAAATAGGGCTATCTTCTGTATACCACCCATACCTTGTCATAACACAACTGATTGGCTCAAACACATTAAGAAGGAAAGAAATTCCACAAATTCTCTTTTAACAAGTCACACCTGTTAATTGAAATGCATTCCAGGTGACTACTTCATGAAGCTGGTTGAGAGAATGCCAAGAGTGTGCAAAGCTGTCATCAAGGCAAAGGGTGGTGGCTTTGAAAAATCTCAAATATAAAAAAAAATTAAAAATCAATTCAATATGTGTTATTTCATCGTTTTGATGTCTTCACTATTATTCTACAATGGAGAAAATAAAGAAAATCCCTTATGAGTAGGTGTGTCCAAACTTTAGACTGGTAGTGTATGTGTAAATGGGTGATATTTTAATAATAATTAAGGCAGTTCTGGAAGTACTGTCCAAAGTGTCTACCAATTTTGCTATTAAGATATAAAGGTATATGATTTGGTTTGTAAATTATTAAATACAAATATATATTTACAAAGTTGTAATAACAACTGCACATTAAAAAGCTTTACCTTTCGCCAACTCTGTCAAGTTAGCTCTAAATTTTTCTAGGAATATCCTCCACAGTCAACTGCTGGAAAATGATTTTCACCCATACTTCCGAGATGATATAATAGTCAAATAATATTGAAATGATATATCCTCATACTCCCCAAAACATGTTAAAGATGCAGTCTCAGAGAAGTGTTAATGAATTACTAGGAAACCCCTCAGATAGAGAAGTGTTAATGAATTTTTTGGGGGGGGGAAACTAAAAATGGAAGAGCACTCAGATAACTAGTGACTTGCTATGTTGGTTGTTTTGATAAAATAAAGGTATTACTACCCTTCAAAAGTATGTAGGTCTGTCTCCTCCTTTTGAGTTGAAGCTATTGGTTGCGTCTCAAATTGCACCCTATTTCCTGTACACATTGCACTACTTTTGACCGGGACCCATAAGGTTCCCATAGCGATCCATAAGGTTCCCATAGGGCCCATAGCGTTCCATAAGGTTCCCATAGCGTTCCATAAGGTTCCATTAGGGCCCATAAGGTTCCCATAGCGTTCCATAGCGTTCCATTAGGGCCCATAAGGTTCCCATAGCGTTCCATAGGGCCCGTAGCGTTCCATAAGGTTCCCATAGGGTTCCAGTCAAAAGCAGTGCACTTTTTGGGGAATCGGTGCCATTTGAGACGCTGCCTTTGAGTTTGAGGCAAAAAACCACTGATTTATCAGCTTAATATGTTTCATGATCTCCACAAGTATCTCCAGGTATTTTGAATTTCCACCATTTTCCACCTTGACCTCCTCAGCAAAGAACAGCTAGCCTCTGTATACGCTGCAACTCAGAAAAACTAGCCTCTGTACTCAGAACAAATAGCCTTTACAGCTGCACCATCGAGAGCATCCTGATGGGTTGCATCACTGCCTGGTATGGCAACTGCTCAGCCTCCGACCACAAGTCACTACAGGAGGGGGGTGCGAACGGGCCCAGTACATCCCGGGGCCAAGTTTCCTGCCATCCAAGACCTCTACACCAGGCGGTGTCAGAGGAAGGCCCTAAAAATTGTCAAAGACTCCAGCCACCCTAGTCATAGACTGTTCTCTCTGCTACAGCACGGCAAGCGTTACCGGAGCACCTAGTCTAGGTCCAAGAGGCTCCAAAAATAGCTTCTACCCCCAAGCCATACTGTAAGACTCCTGAACAACAAATCAAATGGCTACCCAGACTATTTCCCCATAATGACAAAGCAAAAACAGGTTTTTAGAAAATTTTGCAAATGTATTCAATATAAAAAATTACTCATATTTACAAAATTATTCAGACCGTTTACTCAGTACTTTGTTGAAGCACCTTTGGCAGCGATTACAGCCTCGAGTCTTTTTGGAGGCCCCTGTGTTCTTGGGGACCTTCAATGCTGCAGACATTTTTTTGTACCCTTTCCCAGATCTGTGCTTTGACACAATCATGTCTCGGAGCTCTACGGACAATTCATTCCACCTCATGGCTTGGTTTTTGCTCTGACATGTACTGTCAACTGTGGGACCTTATATAGACAGGTGTGTGCCTTTCCGAATCATGTCCAATCAATTGAATTTACCACAGCTGGACTCCAATCAAGTTGTAGAAACATCTCAAGGATGATCGATGGAAACAGGATGCACCTGAGCTCAATTTCAAATCTCATAGTAAAGGGTCTGAATACTTATGTAAATAAGTTATTTTTGTTTTTTATTTGTAATTTGCTTTCGCGTTGTCATTACGGGATATTGAATTTTCAATTTTACAATAAGACTAACGTAACAAAATGTGGAGAAAGCGAAGGGGTCTGAATACTTTATGAATTAAGTGTATATACGCTCCTATGCATATCAGAAAAGTTACCTAATTTTTTTACAAAGTGTCTGAATATTCTACACTTGGTCATATAGGGCTCCCGAGTGGCGCAGTGGTCTAAGGCACTGCATCTCAGTGCAAGAAGCGACACTACAGTCCTTGGTTCGAATCCAGGCTGAATCACATCCAGACGTGATTGGGAGTCCTATAGGGCGATTGTCACATTCTGACCTTAGTTCCTATGTTATGTCTTTATTTTAGTTTGGTCAGGGCTTGAGTTGGGGTGGGCATTCTATGTTGTTTTTCTATGTTTTGTTCTGTTGGTAGATTTCTATGTGTTGGGCCTAGTATGGTTCTCAATCAGAGGCAGGTGTCAGTTGTTATCTCTGATTGGGAGCCATATATAGGTACCCTGTTTTTCATTGTGTTTTGTGGGTGATTATAGTTTCTGTTCTGTGTTTTGTTTCACCGGACAGGAGTGTTCGTTTGTCGTTTTATTGTTTTTGATCAGTGTTCATTATTTCGTATTAAAACAATATGGACACTTACCACGCTGCGCATTGGTCGTCCTCTTCTTCCAACCACGACAAGCGTTACAGCGGTGCACAATTGGCCCAACATCGTCAGGGTTTGACCGGTGTAGGCCGGTCATTGTAAATAAGAATTTGTTCTTAACTGACTTGCCTAGTTAAATAAAAAATATGACTAATTTAGCTCTGAATGTTCTGCTGTTGGAGGCGTACCAGGTTTGTATAACCGGGTATTTCTAATATTGTTCTGGTATTAGCGAGTCAACAGGAGGTTGACCATCTCCCACTCAACTGTGATTTAACAGATCACTGCCTTCATAGAACCAGTGTGGATTATGTACGTTGTGCTTTAAAAGAGGGGGTTACTACCTAACGATGACGTGGCTCAGTTGGTAGAGCGTTGCAAGGTGATCTTGGGTTTTGATTCCCGCGTGGAGCCAACCATACGTAAACTGAGTCAGGTTCGTAGGCCTCCTTGCTCGCACAGGTTTTTCAGTTCTACCCACACATTTTCTATAGGATTGAGGTCAGGGCTTTGTGATGGCCACTCCAATACCTTGACTTACCTTGTTGTCCTTAAGCCATTTTGACACAACTTTGGAAGTATGCTTGGGGTCATTGTCCATTTGGAAGACCCATTTGCGACCAAGCTTTAACTTCCTGACTGATGTCTTGAGATGTTGCTTCAATATATCCACTAAATTTTCCATCCTCATGATGCCATCTATTTTGTGAAGTACACCAGTCCCTCCTGCAGCAAAGCACCCCCACAACATGATGCTGCCACCCCCGTTCTTCACGTATGGAATCAAACAGACGTTCACGTTGCTACAGAACCAGACAGAATAGAATCAAACAGACGGTCACGTTGCTACAGAACCAGACAGAATAGCATCAAACAGACGGTCACGTTGCTACAGAACCAGACAGAATAGAGTCTAACAGACGGTCACTTTGCTACAGAACCAGACAGAATAGAATTAAACAGACGGTCACGTTGCTACAGAACCAGACAGAATAGAGTCTAACAGACGGTCACTTTGCTACAGAACCAGACAGAATAGAATCAAACAGACGGTCACGTTGCTACAGAACCAGACAGAATAGAATCAAACGAACATTCACGTTGCTACAGAACCAGACAGAATAGAATCTAACAGAACATATAGAATATGGTAAAGATAATGTCTACCCCTGGTGCAGCTCCTAGTCTCATCGATTGAATGTTGTTTCAAAATGTTCATAATTCATTAACGTTATTTCAAAAACCCGACGTCTGTGATGTATATAAAGTATAATATTGGGATGCAAATTCAAAACGTAATACATTTCAACTCTGTATCTGACATGATACACGTTTCTTCTTATTTTAAGCCCATAACCGTGAGTGAGGTGTATACTTTTGGTTCAAAGTAGATTTGTTTATGACTACCAAGAAACACCGTGTGACACTGATTTAGCCCACTGCAGTAAAATGTTAAAAATTGGACATGATAAAAAAAAAAAAATAGCATCTCTAATTCGTATCTGTTCTATTTCCTGCAGTCTGGACCGCCAAAAAGCACATGGAATCTGATATTTCAAGCCATCACTTTAGGTGGTTTGAAATCAGAAACAAATGTGATTCCTGGCCATGTGACTTGTGTCTGAACAGTCAAATCTAATTTATTTGCCTTCAAGTGGTTTTTAAGACTGTTATTTAACATATCTTGTTGAATTTTGTATTTATTTTTTGCATGTAGGCTACTACACTGTCTCACGCATCCTGTTCTCCCGCATTTGGGTATTTTAAATAATCCCATTACTCTCCTCTCCCCTCTGTGCGCCTTGGTGAGGGGGCGGCCTCTCAATAATTGAATCCAGCTGTTGTCAGAAGTGCTCGGGGACCCGTTAATTTGCATTGCTAAACTGTCTGAACAGCTGGAAGAGGGAGGGAGCGGGGGGGGATAGAACATACCGTTTTGAAATACATTCCCCGTACTGTTGGTCCATATCGAGGCTTTGGGTCGACGGACAGCTGTTAATGAAATCCTAGTTTTTGCAGTAAAGGCGCAGAGTCAGCGGTGGTGTGACTTGCGAGAGTAGCCCACCATATGCGTCCTTGGATTTCCCCCTTCGCAACAGTAGCTAGGGGGATCAACAGGTTTCTTGTACCGAAGTATCCACTGGTCGTCTTGAGTCGATCAACGGGATCCATAGACTATGCTTTTTGACACGAGTGGCTTGAATGTCCTGATTTACTCAAGGTTAGTGAATGATGTTGGTTGTGACCAAGTTGACCAAGTTTTGTTTTCTAGCCAGAGCAATATATTTACTTTTACGTCACCAAAAATAATCATACTCCAGCACACGCAGTGGTTTGTATATCCTGGTCCTTTTAAAACAGCTTTTTATACTACGTATTTGTCCCATTGAATACAGGAGCCTAATATTGGGATTAGATGGGCAATACATTATGCATCCTTGTGGAATGAAGTCTATCCCTGACAACAACAACAACAAAACAAAACTATATTTTCAGAATGTTGACTGTTCTGGTGTTGGCTTTATGTTGCGTCCACTCCGGAAATGGGCAGGTAAGACACGCGTTTTTTCCTCTCATGGTATTTCTTGAGAAAGTGTTTTTGTTATTGTTTGCCTGTCTGGCTGTCTGTTTGCCTGTCTGTTTGCCTGTCTGTCTGGCTGTCTGTTTGCCTGTCTGGCTGGCTGTCTGTTTGCCTGTCTGTTTGTCTGCGTTTCATTCATTCCTGCATGGATCTGCAAAGAGAATACTAAAGTGATGGACAGAAGTAAACTACAGCTTCAATGAAGGATTCTAAACGATGAACAAGACATGAAACAAAGTTACTGCAATGTTCCAAGTGTTTTTTTAAAAGTTATTTGAATGAAATCAGCTTCTACTGTAGTGATTTGGTTTTTGCTTTCACTCACTGGTTGTTTGAATAAGGCTCTTGGCCATCTCCTCTTTCCTATTCTGTCACGTAGACCTGCACAGAGGGGTTCGCCTATGACCGCATAGCAAGAGTATGTGTTGGTGAGTTTAATCACTCCTTCCTATCCATTCATTCTGAATCTCTATAGGCTGTGTTTTTGAAGGCAGGTTGTTTACTATGTGTTTGAGACAATTTTCCATTCTGGAACATTTAAAGTTTATCCCTATTCTTAACCTTGACTAACTTTCCTTCCTCTCTAGACATTGATGAGTGTCTTACGGTACCAGACACCTGCAGAGGGGACATGCAGTGTGTGAACCAGAACGGAGGTTATCTCTGTGTCCCCCGGGGGCTGTACAGACAGCCTACCTACCCCCGGGGTGGAGGAGGGGAGCCCGCCTACCCGGACACCTCGCTGTGGTTCCCAGACCCCTACCCTCTACCCCCACCTCCAGGCCCCCCTGTGGCTCCCAGCTACCCCGTCGTAAACCGCTCCACTCCCTGCCTCCTGGGATACACCCTGGCAGAAGATGGCACCTGTAATGGTGAGCAGCTATTCAAAATAAATGTTTACGCAATGTTATGTACAGTTGAAATGGGGCCTGGATGATGGGCTAGAGGGGCTGGCTAGAGGGGCTGGCTAGAGGGGCTGGCTAGAGGGGCTGGCTAGAGGGCCTGGCTAGAGGGCCTGGATGGCGGGCTAGAGGGCCTGGATGGCGGGCTAGAGGACCTGGATGGCGGGCTAGAGGACCTGGATGATGGGCTAGAGGGGCTGGCTAGAGGGCCTGGCTAGAGGGCCGGGATGGCGGGCTAGAGGACCTGGATGATGGGCTAGAGGGGCTGGCTAGAGGGCCTGGCTAGAGGGCCGGGATGGCGGGCTAGAGGGCCTGGATGGCGGGCTAGAGGGCCTGGATGGCGGGCCTGGATGGCGGGCCGGGCTAGAGGGCCTGGATGGCGGGCCTGGATGGCGGGCTAGAGGGCCTGGATGGTGGGCTAGAGGGCCTGGATGGTGGGCTAGAGGGCCTGGATGGTGGGCTAGAGGGCCTGGATGGTGGGCTAGAGGGCCTGGATGGTGGGCTAGAGGGCCTGGCTAGAGGGCCGGGCTAGAGGGCCTGGATGGTGGGCTAGAGGACCTGGCTAGAGGGCCTGGATGGTGGGCTAGAGGACCTGGCTAGAGGGCCTGGATGATGGGCTAGAGGGCCTGGATGATGGGCTAGAGGGCCTGGATGGCGGGCTAGAGGACCTGGATGATGGGCTAGAGGGCCTGGCTAGAGGGCCTGGATGATGGGCTAGAGGGCCTGGATGATGGGCTAGAGGGCCTGGATGATGGGCTAGAGGACCTGGATGATGGGCTAGAGGACCTGGATGGCGGGCTAGAGGGCCTGGATGGCGGGCTAGAGGGCCGGCTAGAGGGCCTGGATGGCGGGCTAGAGGGCCTGGATGGCGGGCCGGGCTAGAGGGCCTGGATGGTGGGCTAGAGGGCCTGGCTAGAGGGCCGGGCTAGAGGGCCTGGATGGTGGGCTAGAGGGCCTGGCTAGAGGGCCGGGCTAGAGGGCCTGGATGGTGGGCTAGAGGGCCGGGCTAGAGGGCCTGGCTAGAGGGCCGGGCTAGAGGGCCTGGATGGTGGGCTAGAGGGCCTGGCTAGAGGGCCTGGATGGTGGGCTAGAGGACCTGGCTAGAGGGCCTGGATGGTGGGCTAGAGGGCCGCCTGGATGGCGGGCTAGAGGACCTGGCTAGAGGGCCTGGATGGTGGGCTAGAGGACCTGGCTAGAGGGCCTGGATGGTGGGCTAGAGGGCCTGGATGGTGGGCTAGAGGGCCTGGATGGTGGGCTAGAGGGCCTGGATGGTGGGCTAGAGGGCCTGGATGGTGGGCTAGAGGGCCTGGATGGTGGGCTAGAGGGCCTGGATGATGGGCTAGAGGGCCTGGATGATGGGCTAGAGGGCCTGGATGACTGTATATCTAGTGGATTATATTTATAGATGCCAAAGGAAATCAGGCTTCCCCAAAAAATGGACCTATATGTAATGGATGTGAAATGGCTAGCTAGTTAGCGGGTACACGCTAATAGCGTTTCAATCAGTTACGTCACTTGCTCTGAAACCTAGAAGTAGTGTTTCCCCTTGCTCTGCAAGGGCCGCTGCTTTTGTGGAGCGATGGGTAACGATGCTTCGTGGGCGACCGTTGTTGATGTGTGCAGAGGGTCCCTGGTTCGCGCCCGAGGTCGGGGCGAGGGGACGGTCTAAAGTTATACTGTTACACCACTAACATATATATATAAAATAATGTATCTTTCGTCTCTTTATCTGGTGGTCTTGGTGGGATAGTGGGCTGTATACCTGGTGGTGGGCTGTATACTTGGTGGTGGGATAGTGGGCTGGATACCTGGTGGTGGGATAGTGGGCTGGATACCTGGTGGTGGGATAGTGGGCTGGATACCTGGTGGTGGGATAGTGGGCTGTATACCTGGTGGTGGGATAGTGGGCTGTATACCTGGTGGTGGGATAGTGGGCTGTATACCTGGTGGTGGGATAGTGGGCTGGATACCTGGTGGTGGGATAGTGGGCTGTATATCTGGTGGTGGGATAGTGGGCTGTATACCTGGTGGTGGGATAGTGGGCTGTATATCTGGTGGTGGGATAGAGGGCTGGATATCTGGTGGTGGGATAGAGGGCTGGATACCTGGTGGTGGGATAGTGGGCGGTATACCTGGTGGTGGGATAGTGGGCTGTATACCTGGTGGTGGGATAGTGGGCTGTATACCTGGTGGTGGGATAGTGGGCGGTATACTTGGTGGTGGGATAGTGGGCTGTGTATCTGGTGGTGGGATAGTGGGCTGTATACCTGGGGGTGGGATAGTGGGCTGTATACTTGGTGGTGGGATAGTGGGCTGGATACCTGGTGGTGGGATAGTGGGCTGTATAACTGGTGGTGGGATAGTGGGCTGGATACCTGGTGGTGGGATAGTGGGCTGTATACCTGGTGGTGGGCAGTATACCTGGTGGTGGGATAGTGGGCTGGATACCTGGTGGTGGGATAGTGGGCTGTATACCTGGTGGTGGGCTGTATACCTGGTGGTGGGATAGTGGGCTGTATACCTGGTGGTGGGATAGTGGGCTGGATACCTGGTGGTGGGATAGTGGGCTGTATACCTGGTGGTGGGCTGTATACCTGGTGGTGGGATAGTGGGCTGGATACCTGGTGGTGGGATAGTGGGCTGTATACCTGGTGGTGGGATAGTGGGCTGTATACCTGGTGGTGGGATAGTGGGCTGGATACCTGGTGGTGGGATAGTGGGCGGTATATCTGGTGGTGGGATAGTGGGCTGTATACCTGGTGGTGGGATAGTGGGCTGGATACCTGGTGGTGGGATAGTGGGCTGTATACCTGGTGGTGGGATAGTGGGCTGGATACCTGGTGGTGGGTTAGTGGGCTGTATACCTGGTGGTGGGCTGTATACCTGGTGGTGGGATAGTGGGCTGTATACCTGGTGGTGGGATAGTGGGCTGTATACCTGGTGGTGGGTTAGTGGGCTGTATACCTGGTGGTGGGCTGTATACCTGGTGGTGGGCTGTATGCCTGGTGGTGGGATAGTGGGCTGTATACCTGGTGGTGGTCTTGGTGGGCTGTATACCTGGTGGTGGTCTTGGTGGGCTGTATACCTGGTGGTGGGCTGTATACCTGGTGGTGGGATAGTGGGCTGTATACCTGGTGGTGGGATAGTGGGCTGTATACCTGGTGGTGGGATAGTGGGATGGATACCTGGTGGTAGGATAGTGGGCTGTATACCTGGTGGTGGGATAGTGGGCTGTATACCTGGTGGTGGGATAGTGGGCTGGATACCTGGTGGTGGGATAGTGGGCTGTATACCTGGTGGTGGGATAGTGGGCTATATACCTGGTGGTGGGATAGTGGGCTGTATGCCTGGTGGTGGGATAGTGGGCTGTATACCTGGTGGTGGGATAGTGGGCTGTATACCTGGTGGTGGGATAGTGGGCTGTATACCTGGTGGTGGGATAGTGGGCTGTATACCTGGTGGTGGGATAGTGGGCTGTATACCTGGTGGTGGGATAGTGGGCTGTATACCTGGTGGTGGGATAGTGGGCTGGATACCTGGTGGTGGGATAGTGGGCTGTATACCTGTTGGTGGGATAGTGGGCTGTATACCTGGTGGTGGGATAGTGGGCTGTATACCTGGTGGTGGGATAGTGGGCTGTATACCTGGTGGTGGGATAGTGGGCTGTATACCTGGTGGTGGGATAGTGGGCTGTATACCTGGTGGTGGGATAGTGGGCTGTATACCTGGTGGTGGGATAGTGGGCTGTATACCTGGTGGTGGGATAGTGGGCTGTATACCTGGTGGTGGGATAGTGGGCTGTATACCTGGTGGTGGGATAGTGGGCTGTATATCTGGTGGTGGGATAGTGGGCTGTGTACCTGGTGGTGGGATAGTGGGCTGTATACCTGGTGGTGGGATAGTGGGCTGTATACCTGGTGGTGGGCTGTATATCTGGTGGTGGGATAGTGGGCTGTATACCTGGTGGTGGGATAGTGGGCTGTATACCTGGTGGTGGGATAGTGGGCTGTATACCTGGTGGTGGGATAGTGGGCTGTATACCTGGTGGTGGGATAGTGGGCTGTATTCCTGGTGGTGGGATAGTGGGCTGTATACCTGGTGGTGTGATAGTGGGCTGGATACCTGGTGGTGGGATAGTGGGCTGTGTATCTGGTGGTGGGATAGTGGGCTGGATACCTGGTGGTGGGATAGTGGGCTGGATACCTGGTGGTGGGATAGTGGGCTGGATACCTGGTGGTGGGATAGTGGGCTGTATACCTGGTGGTGGGATAGTGGGCGGTATACCTGGTGGTGGGATAGTGGGCGGTATACCTGGTGGTGGGATAGTGGGCTGTATACCTGGTGGTGGGATAGTGGGCTGTATACCTGGTGGTGGGATAGTGGGCTGTATACCTGGTGGTGGGATAGTGGGCTGTATACCTGGTGGTGGGATAGTGGGCTGTATACCTGGTGGTGGGATAGTGGGCTGTATACCTGGTGGTGGGATAGTGGGCTGTATACCTGGTGGTGGGATAGTGGGCTGTATACCTGGTGGTGGGCTGTATATCTGGTGGTGGGATAGTGGGCTGTATACCTGGTGGTGGGATAGTGGGCTGTATACCTGGTGGTGGGATAGTGGGCTGTATACCTGGTGGTGGGATAGTGGGCTGTATACCTGGTGGTGGGATAGTGGGCTGTATTCCTGGTGGTGGGATAGTGGGCTGTATACCTGGTGGTGTGATAGTGGGCTGGATACCTGGTGGTGGGATAGTGGGCTGTGTATCTGGTGGTGGGATAGTGGGCTGGATACCTGGTGGTGGGATAGTGGGCTGGATACCTGGTGGTGGGATAGTGGGCTGGATACCTGGTGGTGGGATAGTGGGCTGTATACCTGGTGGTGGGATAGTGGGCGGTATACCTGGTGGTGGGATAGTGGGCGGTATACCTGGTGGTGGGATAGTGGGCTGTATACCTGGTGGTGGGATAGTGGGCTGTATACCTGGTGGTGGGATAGTGGGCTGTATACCTGGTGGTGGGATAGTGGGCTGTATACCTGGTGGTGGGCTGTATACTTGGTGGTGGGATAGTGGGCTGTATACCTGGTGGTGGGATAGTGGGCTGTATATCTGGTGGTGGGATAGTGGGCTGTATACCTGGTGGTGGGATAGTGGGCTGTATACCTGGTGGTGGGAAAGTGGGCTGTGTACCTGGTGGTGGGATAGTGGGCTGTATACCTGGTGGTGGGATAGTGGGCTGTGTACCTGGTGGTGGGATAGTGGGCTGTATACCTGGTGGTGGGATAGTGGGCTGTATTTCCATTGGTGGGATAGTGGGCTGTATTTCCATTGGTGGGATAGTGGGCTGTATACTTGGTGGTGGGATAGTGGGCTGTATACCTGGTGGTGGGTTAGTGGGCTGTATACCTGGTGGTGGGCTGTATGCCTGGTGGTGGGATAGTGGGCTGTATACCTGGTGGTGGGTTAGTGGGCTGTATACCTGGTGGTGAGCTGTATACCTGGTGGTGGGATAGTGGGCTGTATGCCTGGTGGTGGGCTGTATACCTGGTGGTGGGATAGTGGGCTGTATACCTGGTGGTGGGTTAGTGGGCTGTATACCTGGTGGTGAGCTGTATGCCTGGTGGTGGGATAGTGGGCTGTATACCTGGTGGTGGGCTGTATATCTGGTGGTGGGATAGTGGGCTGTATACCTGGTGGTGGGATAGTGGGCTGTATGCCTGGTGGTGGGCTGTATACCTGGTGGTGGGATAGTGGGCTGTATGCCTGGTGGTGGGCTGTATGCCTGGTGGTGGGATAGTGGGCTGTATACCTGGTGGTGGGATAGTGGGCTGTATACCTGGTGGTGGGTTAGTGGGCTGTATACCTGGTGGTGAGCTGTATACCTGGTGGTGGGATAGTGGGCTGTATGCCTGGTGGTGGGCTGTATGCCTGGTGGTGGGATAGTGGGCTGTATACCTGGTGGTGGGATAGTGGGCTGTATACCTGGTGGTGGGATAGTGGGCTGTATACCTGGTGGTGGGATAGTGGGCTGTATACCTGGTGGTGGGTTAGTGGGCTGTATACCTGGTGGTGACCTGTATACCTGGTGGTGGGATAGTGGGCTGTATACCTGGTGGTGGGATAGTGGGCTGTATACCTGGTGGTGGGATAGTGGACTGAATACCTGGTGGTGGGCTGTATTCCTGGTGGTGGGATAGTGGGCTGTATACCTGGTGGTGGGCTGTATTCCTGGTGGTGGGATAGTGGGCTGGATACCTGGTGGTGGGATAGTGGGCTGTATTCCTGGTGGTGGGATAGTGGGCTGTATACCTGGTGGTGGGATAGTGGGCTGTATACCTGGTGGTGGGATAGTGGGCTGTATACCTGGTGGTGGGATAGTGGGCTGTATACCTGGTGGTGGGATAGTGGGCTGTATACCTGGTGGTGGGATAGTGGGCTGGATACCTGGTGGTGGGATAGTGGGCTGTATACCTGGTGGTGGGATAGTGGGCTGGATACCTGGTGGTGGGATAGTGGGCTGTATACCTGGTGGTGGGATAGTGGGCTGTATGCCTGGTGGTGGGATAGTGGGCTGTATACCTGGTGGTGAGCTGTATACCTGGTGGTGGGATAGTGGGCTGTATACCTGGTGGTGGGATAGTGGGCTGTATACCTGGTGGTGGGATAGTGGGCTGTATACCTGGTGGTGGGATAGTGGGCTGTATACCTGGTGGTGGGATAGTGGGCTGTATACCTGGTGGTGGGATAGTGGGCTGTGTACCTGGTGGTGGGATAGTGGGCTGTGTACCTGGTGGTGGGATAGTGGGCTGTATACCTGGTGGTGGGATAGTGGGCTGTATACCTGGTGGTGGGTTAGTGGGCTGTATACCTGGTGGTGAGCTGTATACCTGGTGGTGGGATAGTGGGCTGTATGCCTGGTGGTGAGCTGTATACCTGGTGGTGGGATAGTGGGCTGTATACCTGGTGGTGGGATAGTGGGCTGTATACCTGGTGGTGGGATAGTGGGCTGTATACCTGGTGGTGGGATAGTGGGCTGGATACCTGGTGGTGAGCTGTATACCTGGTGGTGGGATAGTGGGCTGTATACCTGGTGGTGGGATAGTGGGCTGTATACCTGGTGGTGGGATAGTGGGCTGTATACCTGGTGGTGAGCTGTATACCTGGTGGTGGGATAGTGGGCTGTATACCTGGTGGTGGGATAGTGGGCTGTATACCTGGTGGTGGGATAGTGGGCTGTATACCTGGTGGTGGGATAGTGGGCTGTATACCTGGTGGTGGGATAGTGGGCTGTATACCTGGTGGTGGGATAGTGGGCTGTATACCTGGTGGTGGGATAGTGGGCTGTATGCCTGGTGGTGGGATAGTGGGCTGTATACCTGGTGGTGGGATAGTGGGCTGTATACCTGGTGGTGGGATAGTGGGCTGTATACCTGGTGGTGGGATAGTGGGCTGTATACCTGGTGGTGGGATAGTGGGCTGTATACCTGGTGGTGGGATAGTGGGCTGTATACCTGGTGGTGGGTTAGTGGGCTGTATACCTGGTGGTGAGCTGTATACCTGGTGGTGGGATAGTGGGCTGTATGCCTGGTGGTGGGATAGTGGGCTGTATACCTGGTGGTGGGATAGTGGGCTGTATACCTGGTGGTGGGATAGTGGGCTGTATACCTGGTGGTGGGATAGTGGGCTGTATACCTGGTGGTGGGATAGTGGGCTGTATACCTGGTGGTGGGATAGTGGGCTGTATACCTGGTGGTGGGATAGTGGGCTGTATACCTGGTGGTGGGATAGTGGGCTGTGTACCTGGTGGTGGGATAGTGGGCTGTATACCTGGTGGTGGGCTGTATACCTGGTGGTGGGATAGTGGGCTGTATACCTGGTGGTGGGATAGTGGGCTGTATACCTGGTGGTGGGATAGTGGGCTGTATACTTGGTGGTGGGATAGTGGGCTGTATACCTGGTGGTGGGATAGTGGGCTGTATACCTGGTGGTGGGCTGTATACCTGGTGGTGGGATAGTGGGCGGTATACCTGGTGGTGGGATAGTGGGCTGTATACCTGGTGGTGGGATAGTGGGCTGTATACCTGGTGGTGGGATAGTGGGCTGTATACCTGGTGGTGGGATAGTGGGCTGTATACCTGGTGGTGGGATAGTGGGCTGGATACCTGGTGGTGGGATAGTGGGCTGTATACCTGGTGGTGGGATAGTGGGCTGTATACCTGGTGGTGGGCTGTATACCTGGTGGTGGGATAGTGGGCTGTATACCTGGTGGTGGGATAGTGGGCGGTATACCTGGTGGTGGGATAGTGGGCTGGATACCTGGTGGTGGGATAGTGGGCTGGGTACCTGGTGGTGGGATAGTGGGCTGTATACTTGGTGGTGGGATAGTGGGCTGGATACCTGGTGGTGGGATAGTGGGCTGGATACCTGGTGGTGGGATAGTGGGCTGTATACCTGGTGGTGGGATAGTGGGCTGTATACCTGGTGGTGGGATAGTGGGCTGTATACCTTGTGGTGGGATAGTGGGCTGGATACCTGGTGGTGGGATAGTGGGCTGTATACCTGGTGGTGGGATAGTGGGCTGTATACCTGGTGGTGGGATAGTGGGCTGTATACCTGGTGGTGGGATAGTGGGCTGTATACCTTGTGGTGGGATAGTGGGCTGGGTTTATTGATACACCATCCAAATTGTAATTAATAACTTCACCATCAAAGGGATATTCTATGTCTGCTTTTATTGTTTTGTTTTTACCAATAGGTGCCTTTGTGAGACTTTGGAAAACCTCCCTGGTCTTTGTGGTTGAATCTGTGTTTGAAATTCACTTCTCGACTGAGGGATCTTACAATTATCTGTATGTGTGGTGTACAAAAATGAACTCCTCTGTCGTAAAGCCTACATAACCTGTCGTAAGGCCTACATAAGACATGTTATAAGCAGTAATGACAGCAGACTTTAAATTGCTATGGCACAAGGGTTACATCCCGAATGACACCATATTCCCTTTAAAGCAGTGCACTACCCCATAGGGCTCTGGTCTAAAGTAGTGCACTACCCCATAGGGCTCTGGTTAAAAGTAGTGCACTACCCATAGGGCTCTGGTCAAAAGTAGTGCACTACCCATAGGGCTCTGGTCTAAAGTAGTTCACTACCCATAGGGCTCTGGTCAATAGTAGCGCACTACCCCATAGGGCTCTGGTCTAAAGTAGTTCACTACCCCATAGGGCTCTGGTCTAAAGTAGTGCACTACCCATAGGGCTCTGGTCTAAAGTAGTGCACTACCCCATAGGGCTCTGGTCAAAAGTAGTGCGCTATAAAGGGAATAGGGTCCTGTCTGGGACACGCACACAAGGCATAGGTAAGCTGGTTGACCAGCGATATGCCAATCGACAGGCCTTCATCATGCATTTCTGTGGCGCACTACTACTAGTGCTCCCTCATTCCGTCTCTCTCTGTCCTCTCCCTTCGTTCCGTCTCTCTCTGTCCTCTCCCTTCGTTCCGTCTCTCTCTGTCCTCTCCCTCGTTCCGTCTCTCTCTGTCCTCTCCCTTCGTTCCGTCTCTCTCTGTCCTCTCCCTTCGTTCCGTCTCTCTCTGTCCTCTCCCTTCGTTCCGTCTCTCTCTGTCCTCTCCCTTCGTTCCGTCTCTCTCTGTCCTCTCCCTTCGTTCCGTCTCTCTCTGTCCTCTCCCTTCGTTCCGTCTCTCTCTGTCCTCTCCCTTCGTTCCGTCTCTCTCTGTCCTCTCCCTTCGTTCCGTCTCTCTCTGTCCTCTCCCTTCGTTCCGTCTCTCTCTGTCCTCTCCCTCGTTCCTTCTCTCTCTGTCCTCTCCCTCGTTCCTTCTCTCTCTGTCCTCTCCCTTCGTTCCGTCTCTCTCTGTCCTCTCCCTTCGTTCCGTCTCTCTCTGTCCTCTCCCTTCGTTCCGTCTCTCTCTGTCCTCTCCCTTCGTTCCGTCTCTCTCTGTCCTCTCCCCTCGTTCCGTCTCTCTCTGTCCTCTCCCTTCGTTCCGTCTCTCTCTGTCCTCTCCCTTCGTTCCGTCTCTCTCTGTCCTCTCCCTCGTTCCGTCTCTCTCTGTCCTCTCCCTCGTTCCGTCTCTCTCTGTCCTCTCCCTTCGTTCCGTCTCTCTCTGTCCTCTCCCTTCGTTCCGTCTCTCTCTGTCCTCTCCCTTCGTTCCGTCTCTCTCTGTCCTCTCCCTCGTTCCGTCTCTCTCTGTCCTCTCCCTCGTTCCGTCTCTCTCTGTCCTCTCCCTCGTTCCGTCTCTCTCTGTCCTCTCCCTCGTTCCGTCTCTCTCTGTCCTCTCCCTCGTTCCGTCTCTCTCTGTCCTCTCCCTCGTTCCGTCTCTCTCTGTCCTCTCCCTCGTTCCGTCTCTCTCTGTCCTCTCCCTCGTTCCGTCTCTCTCTGTCCTCTCCCTCGTTCCGTCTCTCTCTGTCCTCTCCCTCGTTCCGTCTCTCTCTGTCCTCTCCCTCGTTCCGTCTCTCTCTGTCCTCTCCCTCGTTCCGTCTCTCTCTGTCCTCTCCCTCGTTCCGTCTCTCTCTGTCCTCTCCCTCGTTCCGTCTCTCTCTGTCCTCTCCCTCGTTCCGTCTCTCTCTGTCCTCTCCCTCGTTCCGTCTCTCTCTGTCCTCTCCCTCGTTCCGTCTCTCTCTGTCCTCTCCCATTTCCGTCTCTCTCTGTCCGCTCCCTCGTTCCGTCTCTCTCTGTCCTCTCCCTTCGTTCCGTCTCTCTCTGTCCTCTCCCTTCGTTCCGTCTCTCTCTGTCCTCTCCCTTCGTTCCGTCTCTCTCTGTCCTCTCCCTTCGTTCCGTCTCTCTCTGTCCTCTCCCTTCGTTCCGTCTCTCTCTGTCCTCTCCCTTCGTTCCGTCTCTCTCTGTCCTCTCCCTTCGTTCCGTCTCTCTCTGTCCTCTCCCTTCGTTCCGTCTCTCTCTGTCCTCTCCCTCGTTCCGTCTCTCTCTGTCCGCTCCCTCGTTCCGTCTCTCTCTGTCCTCTCCCTCGTTCCGTCACTCTCTGTCCGCTCCCTCGTTCCGTCTCTCTCTGTCCGCTCCCTCGTTCCGTCTCTCTCTGTCCGCTCCCTTCGTTCCGTCTCTCTCTGTCCTCTCCCTTCGTTCCGTCTCTCTCTGTCCTCTCCCTTCGTTCCGTCTCTCTCTGTCCTCTCCCTCGTTCCGTCTCTCTCTGTCCTCTCCCTTCGTTCCGTCTCTCTCTGTCCTCTCCCTTCGTTCCGTCTCTCTCTGTCCTCTCCCTTTGTTCCGTCTCTGTCCTCTCCCTCGTTCCTTCTCTCTCTGTCCTCTCCCTTCGTTCCTTCTCTCTCTGTCCTCTCCCTTCGTTCCGTCTCTCTCTGTCCTCTCCCTTCGTTCCGTCTCTCTCTGTCCTCTCCCTTCGTTCCGTCTCTCTCTGTCCTCTCCCTTCGTTCCGTCTCTCTCTGTCCTCTCCCTTCGTTCCGTCTCTCTCTGTCCTCTCCCTTCGTTCCGTCTCTCTCTGTCCTCTCCCCTCGTTCCGTCTCTCTCTGTCCTCTCCCTTCGTTCCGTCTCTCTCTGTCCTCTCCCTTCGTTCCGTCTCTCTCTGTCCTCTCCCTCGTTCCGTCTCTCTCTGTCCTCTCCCTCGTTCCGTCTCTCTCTGTCCTCTCCCTTCGTTCCGTCTCTCTCTGTCCTCTCCCTTCGTTCCGTCTCTCTCTGTCCTCTCCCTCGTTCCGTCTCTCTCTGTCCTCTCCCTCGTTCCGTCTCTCTCTGTCCTCTCCCTCGTTCCGTCTCTCTCTGTCCTCTCCCTCGTTCCGTCTCTCTCTGTCCTCTCCCTCGTTCCGTCTCTCTCTGTCCTCTCCCTCGTTCCGTCTCTCTCTGTCCTCTCCCTTCGTTCCGTCTCTCTCTGTCCTCTCCCTTCGTTCCGTCTCTCTCTGTCCTCTCCCTTCGTTCCGTCTCTCTCTGTCCTCTCCCTTCGTTCCGTCTCTCTCTGTCCGCTCCCTTCGTTCCGTCTCTCTCTGTCCTCTCCCTTCGTTCCGTCTCTCTCTGTCCTCTCCCTCGTTCCGTCTCTCTCTGTCCTCTCCCTCGTTCCGTCACTCTCTGTCCGCTCCCTCGTTCCGTCTCTCTCTGTCCTCTCCCCTCGTTCCGTCTCTCTCTGTCCTCTCCCCTCGTTCCGTCTCTCTCTGTCCTCTCCCTTCGTTCCGTCTCTCTCTGTCCTCTCCCTTCGTTCCGTCTCTCTCTGTCCTCTCCCTTCGTTCCGTCTCTCTCTGTCCTCTCCCTTCGTTCCGTCTCTCTCTGTCCTCTCCCTTCGTTCCGTCTCTCTCTGTCCTTTCCCTTCGTTCCGTCTCTCTCTGTCCTCTCCCTCGTTCCGTCTCTCTCTGTCCGCTCCCTCGTTCCGTCTCTCTCTGTCCTCTCCCTCGTTCCGTCTCTCTCTGTCCTCTCCCTCGTTCCGTCTCTCTCTGTCCTCTCCCTCGTTCCGTCTCTCTCTGTCCGCTCCCTCGTTCCGTCTCTCTCTGTCCTCTCCCTTCGTTCCGTCTCTCTCTGTCCTCTCCCTTCGTTCCGTCTCTCTCTGTCCTCTCCCTTCGTTCCGTCTCTCTCTGTCCTCTCCCTTCGTTCCGTCTCTCTCTGTCCTCTCCCTTCGTTCCGTCTCTCTCTGTCCTCTCCCTTCGTTCCGTCTCTCTCTGTCCTCTCCCTTCGTTCCGTCTCTCTCTGTCCTCTCCCTTCGTTCCGTCTCTCTCTGTCCTCTCCCTTCGTTCCGTCTCTCTCTGTCCTCTCCCTTCGTTCCGTCTCTCTCTGTCCTCTCCCTTCGTTCCGTCTCTCTCTGTCCTCTCCCTTCGTTCCGTCTCTCTCTGTCCTCTCCCTTCGTTCCGTCTCTCTCTGTCCTCTCCCTTCGTTCCGTCTCTCTCTGTCCGCTCCCTCGTTCCGTCTCTCTCTGTCCTCTCCCTCGTTCCGTCTCTCTCTGTCCTCTCCCTCGTTCCGTCTCTCTCTGTCCGCTCCCTCGTTCCGTCTCTCTCTGTCCTCTCCCTTCGTTCCGTCTCTCTCTGTCCTCTCCCTTCGTTCCGTCTCTCTCTGTCCTCTCCCTTCGTTCTGTCTCTCTCTGTCCTCCTCCTCCTCCTATCTCCTTGTGGGTTTGGGTTCGGGCCGCCCATGAACCGGTCTAAATAAGGAGCTGAATTGAAGCGCTCCCATAGTGTGTTACACACACACACACGTTCCACTGTTCAGCCTCTCTCTGCGTTACAACACAACTCACTACCATACTGAGAGACCGACGGGGTTCAAACATGATTCAAAATCGTTCAACTACTTTGAGCATTCCATTGCAACCGGCACGCTCAGTCAAGCACAGATACAGTCCTAGTAAATGATTGTAAATAGTATTTGTGTTTCTTGACTTGGTCTAAAACCCCCTCCTCCTCCCAAGACCCAAGGATGCATCCCAATTAGCAATATATTTCCTACATAGTGCACTACTTTTGACCACATTCCTATGGGTCCTGGTCAAAAGCAGTGCACTATGTAGGTAATAGAGTGCTATTTGGGATACACACAGACCAACACTAACCTGCCGGCCTGCAGACTTTATCAGCTGCCTGTTTTAAAGAAGAATGCTTATCTTAGCTGGAGTCCCCCTGACTTCGCTCTCTCTCTGCCTTTCTCGCTCGCTGTCTCTCTCTGTCTTTCTTGCTCTCTCTCTGCCTTTCTCGCTCTCTGCCTTTCTCGCTCTCTCTCTCTGCCTTTCTCGCTCTCTCTCTCTGCCTTTCTCGCTCTCTCTCTCTCTGCCTTTCTCGCTCTCTGCCTTTCTCGCTGTCTCTCTCTGCCTTTCTCGCTCTCTGCCTTTCTCGCTCTCTCTCTCTGCCTTTCTCGCTCTCTCTCTCTGCCTTTCTCGCTCTCTCTCTCTGCCTTTCTCGCTCTCTGCCTTTCTCTCTCTCTGCCTTTCTCGCTCTCTCTCTCTGCCTTTCTCGCTCTCTGCCTTTCTCGCTCTCGCTCTCTGCCTTTCTCGCTCTCGCTCTCTGCCTTTCTCGCTCTCTCTCTCTGCCTTTCTCGCTCTCTCTCTCTCTGCCTTTCTCTCTCTCTCTCTCTCTGCCTTTCTCGCTCTCTCTCTCTCTGCCTTTCTCGCTCTCTCTCTCTCTGCCTTTCTCGCTCTCTCTCTCTCTGCCTTTCTCGCTCTCTCTCTCTCTGCCTTTCTCGCTCTCTCTCTCTCTGCCTTTCTCGCTCTCTCTCTCTCTGCCTTTCTCGCTCTCTCTCTCTCTGCCTTTCTCGCTCTCTCTCTCTCTGCCTTTCTCGCTCTCTCTCTCTCTGCCTTTCTCGCTCTCTCTCTCTCTCTGCCTTTCTCGCTCTCTCTCTCTCTCTGCCTTTCTCGCTCTCTCTCTCTCTCTGCCTTTCTCGCTCTCTCTCTCTCTCTGCCTTTCTCGCTCTCTCTCTCTCTCTGCCTTTCTCGCTCTCTCTCTCTCTCTGCCTTTCTCGCTCTCTCTCTCTCTCTGCCTTTCTCGCTCTCTCTCTCTCTGCCTTTCTCGCTCTCTCTCTCTCTCTGCCTTTCTCGCTCTCTCTCTCTCTGCCTTTCTCGCTCTCTCGCTCTCTGCCTTTCTCGCTCTCTCGCTCTCTGCCTTTCTCGCTCTCTCGCTCTCTGCCTTTCTCGCTCTCTCGCTCTCTGCCTTTCTCGCTCTCTCGCTCTCTGCCTTTCTCGCTCTCTCGCTCTCTGCCTTTCTCGCTCTCTCGCTCTCTGCCTTTCTCGCTCTCTCGCTCTCTGCCTTTCTCGCTCTCTCGCTCTCTGCCTTTCTCGCTCTCTGCCTTTCTCGCTCTCTCTCTCTCTGCCTTTCTCGCTCTCTCTCTCTCTCTGCCTTTCTCGCTCTCTCTCTCTCTCTGCCTTTCTCGCTCTCTCGCTCTCTGCCTTTCTCGCTCTCTCGCTCTCTGCCTTTCTCGCTCTCTCGCTCTCTGCCTTTCTCGCTCTCTCGCTCTCTCTCTCTCTCTGCCTTTCTCTGCCTTTCTCTCTCTCTGCCTTTCTCTCTCTCTCTGCCTTTCTCTCTCTCTCTCTCTGCCTTTCTCTCTCTCTCTGCCTTTCTCGCTCTCTCGCTCTCTCTCTCTCTGCCTTTCTCGCTCTCTCGCTCTCTCTCTCTCTGCCTCTCTCGCTCTCTCTCTCTGCCTTTCTCGCTCTCTCGCTCTCTCTCTCTCTCTGCCTTTCTCGCTCTCTCTCTCTCTCTGCCTTTCTCGCTCTCTCTCTCTCTCTGCCTTTCTCGCTCTCTCTCTCTCTGCCTTTCTTGCGCTCTCTCTCTCTCTCTCTGCCTTTCTTGCGCTCTCTCTCTCTCTCTCTGCCTTTCTTGCGCTCTCTCTCTCTCTCTGCCTTTCTTGCGCTCTCTCTCTCTCTCTGCCTTTCTTGCGCTCTCTCTCTCTCTGCCTTTCTTGCGCTCTCTCTCTCTCTCTGCCTTTCTTGCTCTCTCTCTCTCTGCCTTTCTTGCGCTCTCTCTCTCTCTGCCTTTCTTGCGCTCTCTCTCTCTCTCTGCCTTTCTTGCGCTCTCTCTCTCTGCCTTTCTTGCGCTCTCTCTCTCTCTCTGCCTTTCTTGCGCTCTCTCTCTGCCTTTCTTGCGCTCTCTCTCTGCCTTTCTCTCTCTCTGCCTTTCTCGCTCTCTCTCTCTCTCTCTCTCTGCCTTTCTCGCTCTCTCTCTCTCTCTCTCTGCCTTTCTCGCGCTCTCTCTCTCTCTCTCTCTGCCTTTCTCGCTCTCTCTCTCTCTCTCTCTCTGCCTTTCTCTCTCTCTCTCTCTCTCTCTCTGCCTTTCTCGCTCTCTCTCTCTCTCTCTCTCTCTCTCTCTCTCTCTCTGCCTTTCTCGCTCTCTCTCTCTCTCTCTCTGCCTTTCTCGCTCTCTCTCTCTCTCTCTCTCTCTCTCTGCCTTTCTTGCGCTCTCTCTCTCTCTCTCTGCCTTTCTTGCGCTCTCTCTCTGCCTTTCTTGCGCTCTCTCTCTGCCTTTCTCGCTCTCTCTCTCTCTCTCTCTCTCTCTGCCTTTCTCGCTCTCTCTCTCTCTGCCTTTCTCGCTCTCTCTCTCTCTCTCTCTCTCTGCCTTTCTCGCTCTCTCTCTCTCTCTCTCTCTCTCTGCCTTTCTCGCTCTCTCTCTCTCTCTCTCTCTCTCTGCCTTTCTCGCTCTCTCTCTCTCTCTCTCTCTCTCTCTCTCTCTGCCTTTCTCTCTGCCTTTCTCGCTCTCTCTCTCTCTCTCTCTCTCTGCCTTTCTCGCTCTCTCTCTCTCTCTCTCTCTCTCTGCCTTTCTCTCTCTCGCTCTCTCTCTCTCTCTCTCTGCCGCTCTCGCTCTCTCTCTCTCTCTCTGCCTTTCTCGCTCTCTCTCTCTCTCTCTGCCTTTCTCTCTCTCTCTCTCTCTCTCTGCCTTTCTCGCTCTCTCTCTCTCTCTCTCTCTCTCTCTCTGCCTTTCTCGCTCTCTCTCTCTCTCTCTCTCTCTCTCTCTCTCTCTCTCTCTCTCTCTGCCTTTCTCGCTCTCTCTCTCTCTCTCTCTCTCTCTCTGCCTTTCTCGCTCTCTCTCTCTCTCTCTCTCTCTCTCTCTCTCTCTCTGCCTTTCTCGCTCTCTCTCTCTCTCTCTCTCTCTCTCTCTCTCTCTCTCTCTCTCTCTCTCTCTGCCTTTCTCGCTCTCTCTCTCTCTCTCTCTCTCTCTCTCTCTCTCTCTGCCTTTCTCGCTCTCTCTCTCTCTCTCTCTCTCTCTCTCTCTGCCTTTCTCGCTCTCTCTCTCTCTCTCAAATTCAAATTCAAGCTGCTTTATTGGCATGAAAAACATTGTGTCAATATTGCCAAAGCAACAATGTATACAATATACATTGTAATACAATTAAAACAATGACAAATAATAATAATATAGAATGGCAGTAAATAATAATACAAAATTAAATATAAAAATAGTAACAATAAAATGGTAACAGTCAATAGTCTAATGTAATGTATGGTGTAATGCACCACTACCACCACCACCATCATTAAACTGCTATCATTACCAATACCACCCATACCATTACTATTTGGAATGATTAACAACAATAATAATACTAATAACAATAACAGTAATAACAATAACAGTCATAATAAGTAAGTTACTGCTTACTATGCAGATGTTATTATTCAGTGTCCCTCAGGCTATGGCAGGCAAATACATATTTGGCTGCAAGAGGAGCCATTGCTCCTTCGCCCATGAGTATTTTTAGTTTTTCCTCTGGGTTTAATAAGTAAAAATTTGGAATAAATGTAGTCATTTCTGTGAATAATGAATCTCTTGGTGAGGAATATTTATCACAGTAAAGGAGAAAGTGCATCTCTGTTTCTACCTCCCCTGTCGTGCAGTGACCACATACACGCTCCTCTTTGGGTAGCCATGTCTTTTTATGTCTGCCGGTTTCTATTGCCAATCGGTGGTCACTCAGCCTGTACTTGGTAAGGATCTGTCTCTGCTTCGAATCTCTGACAGAGTAGAGATATTCAGCCAATTCATATTCTCTGTTTAGGGTCAGATAGCAATTTAGTCGGCTTTGGGATTTTGTTTCGTTTTTCCAATGTTGTAAATATGAGTCCTTTGATTGGTTCATGATTTTGTTTATTGGAATTCTTTCTTTTGAAGCAGTGCTGGTGTCAGCTTGGTTGGTTAGGTCCAACACCAGCTGACTGAGAGGGCTCGTTTCTGGGCTCAGCTCTTGGGTTTGAAGTGCTTTAAATTGCAGACTCGAATTTGGACTTGAATTTAGATGTAGCCAAAATTTTAATGATCTTTTCTGTATTTTCATTATTACTGGAAAGCGGCCCAATTCTGCCCTACATGCATTAGTTTGTGTATTTCTCTGGACTTGTAGGATTTTCCGACAGAATTCTGCATGTAAGGTTTCAATTGGATGTTTGTCCCACATTTTAAAGTCCAGTTTATTGAGTGGCCCCCAAACCTCACTTCCGTAATGAGCTATTGGTAGGATTACACTGTCAAATATTTTGGTCCAAATTCTAATTGGGATGTTGATTTTGAATAATTTCATTTTTATTGCATACAATGCTCTGCGGGCTTTTTCTTTGAGTGCATTCACTGCCCTATTAAAGTTTCCCGATGCAGATATGGTCAGACCAAGGTAGGTGTAATTTTTAGTGTGTTCAATGATGGTGTTGTTCAGGGTGAATTTATATTTGTGTTTCTGACATCTGTTTTGTTTTTGGAAAATCATGATTTTAGTTTTTGGGAAATTTACTGCCAGGGCCCAATTATGGCAATATTACTCTAGAATATTAATGTTCTGTTGAAGACCTTCTTTGGTTGGTGATAGAAGTACCAAGTCATCAGCATATAGCAGGTATTTCACCTCTGTGTCAAATAGTGTGAGTCCTGGGGCTGGAGAATTGTCCAACATCTCTACTAATTCATTGATATAAATGTTGAAAAGATTTGGACTCAAACTACAGCCTTGTCTCACACCTCGACATTGTGAAAATAATTCTGTTCTTTGGTTTTTGATTTTTATTGCACACTTGTTTTCTGTGTACATACATTTTATTAAGTCATACACCTTACCACCAAGCCCACTTTGGAGAATTTTGTAGAATAGCCCTTCGTGCCAAATAGAATCAAATGCTTTTTTAAAGTCAATAAAGCAAGCAAAGATTTTGCCCTCTTTTTTTTGGTGGACGTGTTTATTAATTAGTGTGTGTAAGGTGTATATATGGTCAGTAGTGCGATGGTTAGGGAGAAAGCCAATTTGACATTTAGTTATTACATTTTTTTCTTGAAGAAAGGTTTGGATTCTTGAATTCAAAATGCTACAGAAAACCTTTCCCAAGTTACTGTTTACACAAATTCCCCTGTAATTATTGGGGTCTGATTTGTCTCCACTTTTGTGGATAGGGGAGATGAGCCCCTGGTTCCAGACATCAGGGAAGCAGCCAGAAGTTAAAACCAAGTTGAACAATTTAAGCACAGCATTTTGAATTTTGCCTTTCTCGCTCTCTCTCTCTGCCTCTCTCGCTCTCTCTCTCTCTGCCTTTCTCGCTCTCTCTCTCTGCCTTTCTCGCTCTCTCTCTCTCTGCCTTTCTCGCTCTCTCTCTCTCTGCCTTTCTCGCTCTCTCTCTCTCTGCCTTTCTCGCTCTCTCTCTCTCTGCCTTTCTCGCTCTCTCTCTCTCTCTCTCTGCCTTTCTCGCTCTCTCTCTCTGCCTTTCTCTCTCTCTCTCTCTCTCTGCCTTTCTCGCTCTCTCTCTCTGCCTTTCTCGCTCTCTCTCTCTCTGCCTTTCTCGCTCTCTCTCTCTCTGCCTTTCTCGCTCTCTCTCTCTCTCTGCCTTTCTCGCTCTCTCTCTCTCTCTGCCTTTCTCGCTCTCTCTCTCTCTGCCTTTCTCGCTCTCTCTCTCTCTGCCTTTCTCGCTCTCTCTCTCTGCCTTTCTCGCTCTCTCTCTCTCTGCCTTTCTCGCTCTCTCTCTCTCTGCCTTTCTCGCTCTCTCTCTCTCTGCCTTTCTCGCTCTCTCTCTCTCTGCCTTTCTCGCTCTCTCTCTCTCTGCCTTTCTCGCTCTCTCTCTCTCTGCCTTTCTCGCTCTCTCTCTCTCTGCCTTTCTCGCTCTCTCTCTCTCTGCCTTTCTCGCTCTCTCTCTCTCTGCCTTTCTCGCTCTCTCTCTCTCTCTCTCTGCCTTTCTCGCTCTCTCTCTCTCTCTCTGCCTTTCTCGCTCTCTCTCTCTCTCTCTCTCTCTCTCTGCCTCTCTCGCTCTCTCTCTCTCTCTGCCTTTCTCGCTCTCTCTCGCTCTCTCTCTCTCTCTGCCTTTCTCGCTCTCTCTCGCTCTCTGCCTTTCTCGCTCTCTCTCTCTCTCTGCCTTTCTCGCTCTCTCTCGCTCTCTGCCTTTCTCGCTCTCTCTCTCGCTCTCTGCCTTTCTCGCTCTCTCTCTCGCTCTCTGCCTTTCTCGCTCTCTCGCTCTCTGCCTTTCTCGCTCTCTCGCTCTCTGCCTTTCTCGCTCTCTCTCTCGCTCTCTGCCTTTCTCGCTCTCTCTCTCTGCCTTTCTCGCTCTCTCTCTCTGCCTTTCTCGCTCTCTCTCTCGCTCTCTCTTTCTCGCTCTCTCTCGCTCTCTGCCTTTCTCGCTCTCTCTCGCTCTCTGCCTTTCTCGCTCTCTCTCTCTCTCTGCCTTTCTCGCTCTCTCTCTCTCTCTCTGCCTTTCTCGCTCTCTCTCTCTCTCTGCCTTTCTCGCTCTCTCTCTCTGCCTTTCTCGCTCTCTCTCTCTGCCTTTCTCGCTCTCTCTCTCTCTGCCTTTCTCGCTCTCTCTCTCTCTGCCTTTCTCGCTCTCTCTCTCTCTGCCTTTCTCGCTCTCTCTCTCTCTGCCTTTCTCGCTCTCTCTCTCTCTGCCTTTCTCGCTCTCTCTCTCTCTGCCTTTCTCGCTCTCTCTCTCTCTCTGCCTTTCTCGCTCTCTCTCTCTCTCTCTGCCTTTCTCGCTCTCTCTCTCTCTCTCTCTGCCTTTCTCTCTCTCTCTCTCTCTCTCTCTGCCTTTCTCGCTCTCTCTCGCTCTCTCTCTCTCTCTGCCTTTCTCGCTCTCTCTCGCTCTCTCTCTCTCTCTGCCTTTCTCGCTCTCTCTCGCTCTCTGCCTTTCTCGCTCTCTCTCTCTCTCTGCCTTTCTCGCTCTCTCTCTCTCTCTGCCTTTCTCGCTCTCTCTCGCTCTCTGCCTTTCTCGCTCTCTCTCTCGCTCTCTGCCTTTCTCGCTCTCTCTCTCGCTCTCTGCCTTTCTCGCTCTCTCTCTCGCTCTCTGCCTTTCTCGCTCTCTCGCTCTCTGCCTTTCTCGCTCTCTCTCTCGCTCTCTGCCTTTCTCGCTCTCTCTCTCTGCCTTTCTCGCTCTCTCTCTCTGCCTTTCTCGCTCTCTCTCTCGCTCTCTCTTTCTCGCTCTCTCTCGCTCTCTGCCTTTCTCGCTCTCTCTCGCTCTCTGCCTTTCTCGCTCTCTCTCTCTCTCTGCCTTTCTCGCTCTCTCTCTCTCTCTCTGCCTTTCTCGCTCTCTCTCTCTCTCTGCCTTTCTCGCTCTCTCTCTCTCTCTGCCTTTCTCGCTCTCTCTCTCTCTCTGCCTTTCTCGCTCTCTCTCAATTCAATTCAAGGGGCTTTATTGGCATGGGAAACATGTGTTAACATTGCCAAAGCAAGTGAGGTAGATATTATACAAAAGTGAAATAAACAATACAAATTAACAGTAAACATTACACATACAGAAGTTTCAAAACAATAAAGACATTACAAATGTTATATATATACAGTGTTGTAACAATGTACAAATGGTTAAAGCACACAAGTTAAAATAAATAAGCATAAATATGGGTTGTATTTACAATGGTGTTTGTTCTTCACTGGTTGCCCTTTTCTTGTGGCAACAGGTCACAAATCTTGCTGCTGTGATCGCACACTGTGGAATTTCTCCCAGTAGATATGGGAGTTTATCAAAATTGAATTTGTTTACAATTTTTTTTTTTTTTTTTCCTCTCTCTCTCTGCCTTTCTCGGCTCTCTCTTAAAATTACTTAATTGTCTGAGGAGCATAAAATGTTTGGCATTTTGATTTGTGATATCCACATAAGGAAATGTGGAAACGTAGGGCAGTGTGAAATGATTTTAAGGGGAGTTAAAAGAATGTCACCCTGAACAATTAATCTTGTGCAATAACCTTTTTAACTGCATAGGGAATTCAAGGTTTAACATCACCAAGTACAGTGAAATGGCATTTGAGATATTTTATGTACGGTCTGTGGGAATTACAGCATATACATGTATCATCTTGGCCATGTTCTGTTATAATCTCCACCCGGCACAGCCAGAAGAGGACTGGCCACCCCTCGTAGCCTGGTTCCTCTCTAGGTTTCTTCCTAGGTTTTGGCCTTTCTAGGGAGGTTTTTCCTAGCCACCGTGCTTCTACACCTGCATTGCTTGCTGTTTGGGGTTTTAGGCTGGGTTTCTGTACAGCACTTTGAGATATCAGCTGATGTTCGAAGGGTTGCTGTTTGGGGTTTTAGGCTGGGTTTCTGTACAGCACTTTGAGATATCAGCTGATGTTCGAAGGGCTTTTATAAATACATTTGGTTTGAGTTACTGGGATATTGAGCTATTGGAAGAGGGGTCTTCAACTCCCAGACCCTATGAGGTCCGAAACCTGCTGGGTTTTCTGTTCTTCCTGGTCCCGTGTGGCTCAGTTGGTGGAGCATGGTTCTTGCAACGACAGGTCTGTGGGTTCGATTCCCGAGGGGGGCAGTACGAAAATGTATGCACTCATACTGTAAGTCTTTCTGGATAAGAGCGCTTGCTAAATGAAAAAAAATGTAAATAATTAATTGCACTCACCCTACTGTCCCAGGTCTAAATCCCTAATTAGAGGTGAACAATGGTAAAAATGCAGTGTCACTGGCTTCGAGGTCTGTTTGAGAGGCCTAGAGCACCTTCATTATTTCAGGAACTAAGAATGTGAGGGGTAGTCGACCTCTGGGGGGAAAAACTGTTACGCACGCCTTTGAGAAGAGGGAACGCAACTCCCTGCTACAACTCAACTCTCTGAAGTGCAAGAGGTATGGACTGTAGGTGCGAGTAAGGATGACACAAAAGCAGAATTTACCGTTTACTAGAATTTATTTTCTTACACGGTAATATGGGGAAAAGGGGCTGGACGGAACCAAAGCAAAGAAAGTAAATATCAAAGTTCCCCCTCTCCTATCTAACCTGCCTACCCACTTAACTTACCTAACTTAACACCGCCTGGTGCCCTAACCAAAATACAGGGGGTGGTCCGCCCAGGTCTTACCTAGTGTGCCTAGACAGTAAATATACTACGGGTATATGTATGCCCTCGGGCCTCTTGCCTAAGCACTCCCAAAGTGCCTTCTCCTTCCCCCCTGGGAACAAACGAAACAGAGTAATTATTAACGATTTCACAAACACTCACAAACACAGGACATAGCAAAACTGCTACCAACAACAACAGTACATACCAAACTTTCTGATACACAACCAACACTATATCACAACCTAATTTTTCTCTCTCTCAATCTCCAAATCTCTACTCCTTATCTCATCTCCTCTCTCAATCTCTACTCTCTTGGGCAGAACACTGGCTTTTATCTTCAGGTGGCAATGGTGATTAGTGTCAGCTGCTTCTTGACGAGGGGGCGGGGTCAGCTCCAATCATCAATTAGCCTGGGGTAGACCAATCAGCTGGTTGGGGAGTACTTCCGGAAGCCATCTCCTGAAACACACACTCAAATACAAAACAGAACACAGAAACTGGGGAACGTAACAAAAACATTGTATTATTTGGTAGAGTCGACAAACAAGGTTAGTTACTCCACGTAGTATCCTATACACTACCAATAGTGACGTTTCTACCACCTGACCCCCCCCCCCCCTCTCTCTCACTTCCCCCCACCCCGTCCTTTCTCTCTCACCCCCCCCACCCCGTCCTTTCTCTCTCACCCCCCCCCCCACCACCCCGTCCTCTCTCTCTCTCTCTTCCAGACATTGATGAGTGTGAGACAGACTCCCACCAGTGTAACCCCACCCAGGTGTGTATCAACACAGCTGGAGGATACACCTGCTCCTGTACCGAGGGCTACTGGCTGGTCGGGGGACAGTGTCAGGGTACGAACTGAAACACGTGTGTGTTAAACTGTAGGTCACCCATTACAGCTGGGATCAGAGCTTTTACAGAGATCATACTATTTCAGGGGTAGGTCAGATATGTCATCACTACGCGGAAGTAGGGCTGGGCGATATGGCCAAAATATCATATCATATGGTCTTTTTCAAATTTTTGACGGTATTTGATGCTATTTTATGTTTTTGATTTATAAAAGTTGTACATTTGCTTTATGAGTAGGGAATGATCCTGGCTGGCAACACATATATTCTAAATGATTTCAATGGGTCTTTCTCCATTCTGATTGGTTTATACTGCTCAATTCAACTTCAACCTAAAATAATTTCCTGCATTTCCATCAATTTCTGCATTTCCTGCACTCATTTGAAATAATTTCCACACTTCCACGATATGGGCAAAAAATACTATGCCTTATTTATAACCAAATGTTGCAATTGCGATTTAGATCAAAACACTTGGGTGAACTTTTGGAATCATGGAAATATAATGTTTTTTTAGTTATAATATAAATAATAGTGGGCACTTTGAATACAGTGTTTGACATGGCAACGAATGAAGATGTCATGGACGAGTTATTGTGACGGAGAGGAACCAAAGTGATGTTCAGTGTTTCCTTGGGGACCCTATAATCTTTGGCTACATTAAATCATTATTCTTATAGCTAAAACTTATTCATGCTTCGCCTATTCCTATTTGATTTAAAAGATACTGTTGCACAAACAACGTGCTGATTTAGGCCTCCACCATCATTGGTATCAGGCTGTATTGGCGAGCTACGTTTGCTCTGACTCAGTACTTTTATTAGCTAGCCAGCTAATTAGCGATTAGCATTAGTGGCTAACACGATTTAGCTTAACTTGCTAAGAAAATACAAACTAATAGTGTCATTATAAAACGCTAGTGGATTTATATTAAGAAGCAACGTGAAAATAACATCGTTGTCATCAACATTGTTGCATGTGCTGCATTGACCAGCAGACTGAACGCAAGTGTCTCGTCGTCAAGCAACAACTAATGCGCTCCTTGAGTGACAGGGGGCGGGACTAGTTCTGTGTGGAGAGGGATGGCTTCAAGTAGCGGAGTAAACTATACAAATGGACGTTACACACGGCATATCACATTATAACAAACCAAACATTCAAATACCCTCATAGAAGGTAAAGTAAAAATGCAAACCGGTCCGTGCATCAATACCTGTAAATAGTAAAATACGGTATACCGCCCAGACCTACGCGTGTCAGTTTCCTCTGTTTGGTTTAGTTCCTGTGTCAAACAGTTCCTCTGTTTCATTCCATTAATTTATTCCATGTTTTTCATCTCTCTGTCTGTGCCCAGATATTGATTGTTTAACTTCCATCTCTGTGTGCCCAGACATTGATTAACTTCCATCTCTCTGTGTCCAGACATTGATTAACTTCCATCTCTCTGTGTCCAGACATTGATTAACTTCCATCTCTCTGTGTCCAGACATTGATTAACTTCCATCTCTCTCTGTGTCCAGACATTGATTAACTTCCATCTCTCTGTGTCCAGATATTGATTGTTTAACTTCCATCTCTCTGTGCCCAGACATTGATTAACTTCCATCTCTCTCTGTGCCCAGACATTGATGAGTGTCGCTACGGGTACTGCCAGCAGCTGTGTGCCAACGTGCCAGGCTCCTATTCCTGCTCCTGTAACCCTGGCTTCCTCCTCAACCCCGACAGCAGGACCTGCCAAGGTACACACACACACACACACACACACACACACACACACACACACACACACACACACACACACACACACACACACACACACACACAAGCGTGCTTACATGTACATATGCACACACACACCTGTAGGTGGCCTATACTAACTATTTAGCATTAGTGTGTTTTATATAGTGATATATTAAAAGTTGTCCTCTAACCTTCTCTCCTCTCTAGATGTGGATGAGTGTGACGACAACCCCTGTACCCACGGCTGTTTCAACACCTACGGCTCCTACATGTGTAACTGTGATCAGGGATTTGAGCTGGCTTCTGACGGGACCACCTGCAACGGTGATGATGAGAGAGCATAGTATTCTGTGTTAAATTACAACCAATGACCATGGTGTTGCAGACACACAGCTAAGCTATTCACCCAGTGTCTCAAAAGGCTACACTAAGCTATTCACCCAGTGTCTTAACCTTTCACGAGTATCTACCCCGGGTCCGGGAGCACCCCCCACCCCCCCCACACTGAGTAGCCTCGCTAGCATAGCGTCACAATTAAATAGTAGCATCTAAATATCATTAAATCACAAGTCCAAGACACCTAATGAAAGATACAGATCTTGTGAATAAAGCCACCATTTCAGATTTTTAAAATGTTTTACAGGGAAGACAAAATATGTAAATCTATTAGCTAACCACGTTAGCAAAAGACACCACTTTTCTAACTCCATCAGTTTCTTACTCCATCAGGTGCTATCACCAATTCGGCTAAACTAAGATATTGATAGCCACTAACCAAGAAAAAACCTCATCAGATGACAGTCTGATAACAAATTTATGGTATAGGATAGGTTTTGTTAGAAAAATGTGCATATTTCAGGTAGATATCATAGTTTACAATTGCACCCACCGTCACAAATGGACTAGAATAAATACATAGAGCAACGTGTTTACCTAATTACTAATCATCAAACATTTCGTAAAAATACACAGCATACACTAATCGAAAGACACAGATCCTGTGAATACAGACAATATTTCAGATTTTCTAAGTGTCTTACAGCGAAAACACAATAAATCGTTATATTAGCATACCACATATGCAAACGTTACCAGAGCATTGATTCTAGCCAAAGAGAGCGATAACGTAAACATCGCCAAAATATATAAATTTTTTCACTAACCTTCTCAGAATTCTTCAGATGACACTCATGTAGCATCATATTACAACATACATATACAGTTTGTTCGAAAATGTGCATATTTAGCCACCAAAATCATGGTTAGACAATGACAAAAGTTGCCCAGCTGGCAGACAATGTCGTGCGCCATATTAGACAGTGATCTAGTCGTATACATAAATACTCATAAACGTGACTAAAAAATATAGGGTGGACAGCGATTGATAGACAATTTAATTCTTAATACAATCGCTGATTTACATTTTTTAAATTATCCTTACTTTTCAATACAGTTTGCGCCAAGCGAAGCTACGTCTAACAAGATGGCGTCATAAGCATTAACATTTTTCGACAGAAACACGATTTATCATAATAAATTGTTCCTACTTTGAGCTGTTCTTCCATCAGAATCTTGGGCAAAGAATCCTTTCTTGGGTCTAATCGTCTTTTGGTCGAAAGCTGTCCTCTTGCCATGTGGAAATGCCAACTGCGTTCAGCATGAACTGGAAACCTGCCCGGAGCTTCAAAGTGTCTCAGAAATAAATGTCCCAAAATGCGCACTAAACGGATATAAATTGCTATAAAACGGTTTAAATTAACTACCTTATGATGTTTTTAACTCCTATAACGAGTAAAAACATGACCTGAGAAATATTACTGGCTACACTAATGCTTGGAAAAAGAGCAGGTCGGTGTCCACCGTGCGTCCGGCGCATCTGGAAAAGAGTTCCTACCTACAGGTTTTTTTCATTTATAGTGGCTGTGATTGCGCAATTGATACCATTCAAAGCGTCATCACGTAAAGGCATCCAGGGAAGACGTAAGCAGTGTCCGTATCCTGATAGCGTTCACAGTGGCCTTTAAACTGACTCCAGATCAGGGGCCAAAATGTGTGAAATCTGACTCCATGTCAGGAAAATTGCTGTAGAATGAGTTCTGTTCCACTCAGAGACAAAATTTCAACGCCTATAGAAACTAGAGAGTGTTTTCTATCCAATAATAGTAATAATATGCATATTGTACGATAAAGAATTGAGTAGGAAGCCGTTTAATCTGTAATGCAATTATGCTAATGAGAAAACAGCACCCCCTGTAGTCGCAAGAAGTTAAAAGGCTACGCTAAGCTATTCACCCAGTGTCTCAAAAGGCTACGCTAAGCTATTCACCCAGTGTCTCAAAAGGCTAAGCTATTCACCCAGTGTCTCAAAAGGCTACGCTAAGCTATTCACCCAGTGTCTCAAAAGGCTACGCTAAGCTATTCACCCAGTATCTCAAAAGGCTACGCTAAGCTATTCACCCAGTATCTCAAAAGGCTACGCTAAGCTATTCACCCAGTGTCTCAAAAGGCTAAGTTATTCACCCAGTGTCTCAAAAGGCTAAGCTATTCACCCAGTGTCTCAAAAGGCTACGCTAAGCTATTCACCCAGTGTCTCAAAAGGCTACGCTATTCGCCCAGTGTCTCAAAAGGCTAAGCTAAGCTATTCGCCCAGTGTCTCAAAAGGCTAAGCTAAGCTATTCACCCAGTGTCTCAAAAGGCTACGCTAAGCTATTCACCCAGTGTCTCCAAAGGCTACGCTAAGCTATTCACCCAGTGTCTCCAAAGGCTACGCTAAGCTATTCACCCAGTGTCTCAAAAGGCTACGCTAAGCTATTCACCCAGTGTCTCAAAAGGCTAAGCTATTCACCCAGTGTCTCAAAAGGCTAAGCTATTCACCCAGTGTCTCAAAAGGCTAAGCTATTCACCCAGTGTCTCAAAAGGCTAAGCTATTCACCCAGTGTCTCAAAAGGCTAAGCTAAGCTATTCATCCAGTGTCTCAAAAGGCTACGCTAAGCTATTCACCCAGTGTCTCAAAAGGCTACGTTATTCGCCCAGTGTCTCAAAAGGCTAAGCTAAGCTATTCACCCAGTGTCTCAAAAGGCTACGCTAAGCTATTCACCCAGTGTCTTAAAAGGCTACGCTAAGCTATTCACCCAGTGTCTCAAAAGGCTACGCTAAGCTTATTCACTCAGTGTTTTAAGTCATAAAAGGCGACACAAATGATTATTAATTAATTGCCTGTGAACCTTATTTAACTTTGAGCTATAATGTTTGGCCGATTACCATAATGCTTAAAGGCAAGTAGAATGCTGTAAAATCTGTTTATTTAAACCAACGGTAGTCTGCCACTAGTGTTGATTTACAGTGATGCCATGTTACTGTGATGACGACTGACGGTGTATGTCGACTGCAGACCTGGACGAGTGTGGTTTCTCAGAGTTTCTGTGTCGGCACCGCTGTGTGAACACCCCTGGCTCCTTCCAGTGTCACTGCCCAGCGGGATACTACCTTTACGAGGATGGGAGGAGCTGTGAAGGTAATCAGTGACACCTACTGTACTAACCCTAACCTGTCCAGGGGGATACTACCTTTATGAGGATGGGAAGAGCTGTGAAGGTAATGGAGACCTACTGTACTAACCCTAACCTGTGAAGGTAATGGACCCTAACCTGCCCAGGGGGATACTACCTCTATGAGGATGGGAGGAGCTGTGAAGGTAATCAGGGACACCTACTGTACTAACCCTAACCTGTGAAGGTATTGGAGGCCTACTATACTAACCCTAACCTGTGAAGGTATTGGAGACCTACTATACTAACCCTAACCTGTGAAGGTATTGGAGTCCTACTGTACTAACCCTAACCTGTCCAGGGAATGGCCTACTATACTAACCCTAACCTGTGAAGGTATTGGAGGCCTACTATACTAACCCTAACCTGTGAAGGTATTGGAGGCCTACTATACTAACCTTAACCTGTGAAGGTATTGGAGGCCTACTGTACTAACCCTAACTTGTGAAGGTATTGGAGGCCTACTGTACTAACCCTAACCTGTGAAGGTATTGGAGTCCTACTGTACTAACCCTAACCTGTGAAGGTATTGGAGGCCTACTGTACTAACCCTAACCTGTGAAGGTAATGAAGGTCTACTGTACTAACCCTAACCTGTCCAGGGAATGGCCTACTATACTAACCTGTGAAGGTATTGGAGGCCTACTGTACTAACCCTAACCTGTGAAGGTATTGGAGTCCTACTGTACTAACCCTAACCTGTGAAGGTATTGGAGGCCTACTGTACTAACCCTAACCTGTGAAGGTATTGTAGGCCTACTGTACTAACCCTAACCTGTGAAGGTAATGGAGGCCTACTATACTAACCCTAACCTGTGAAGGTATTGGAGGCCTACTATACTAACCCTAACCTGTGAAGGTATTGGAGTCCTACTGTACTAACCCTAACCTGTGAAGGTAATGGAGGCCTACTGTACTAACCCTAACATGTGAAGGTATTGGAGTCCTACTGTACTAACCCTAACCTGTGAAGGTATTGGAGTCCTACTGTACTAACCCTAACCTGTGAAGGTAATGGAGGCCTACTGTACTAACCCTAACCTGTGAAGGTATTGGAGTTCTACTGTACTAACCCTAACCTGTGAAGGTATTGGAGTCCTACTGTACTAACCCTAACCTGTGAAGGTATTGGAGGCCTACTATACTAACCCTAACCTGTGAAGGTATTGGAGGCCTACTATACTAACCTTAACCTGTGAAGGTATTGGAGGCCTACTGTACTAACCCTAACCTGTGAAGGTATTGGAGGCCTACTGTACTAACCCTAACCTGTGAAGGTAATGGAGGTCTACTGTACTAACCCTAACCTGTCCAGGGAATGGCCTACTATACTAACCTGTGAAGGTATTGGAGGCCTACTGTACTAACCCTAACCTGTGAAGGTATTGGAGTCCTACTGTACTAACCCTAACCTGTGAAGGTATTGGAGGCCTACTGTACTAACCCTAACCTGTGAAGGTATTGTAGGCCTACTGTACTAACCCTAACCTGTGAAGGTAATGGAGGCCTACTATACTAACCCTAACCTGTGAAGGTATTGGAGGCCTACTATACTAACCCTAACCTGTGAAGGTATTGGAGTCCTACTGTACTAACCCTAACCTGTGAAGGTAATGGAGGCCTACTGTACTAACCCTAACATGTGAAGGTATTGGAGTCCTACTGTACTAACCCTAACCTGTGAAGGTATTGGAGTCCTACTGTACTAACCCTAACCTGTGAAGGTAATGGAGGCCTACTGTACTAACCCTAACATGTGAAGGTATTGGAGTCCTACTGTACTAACCCTAACCTGTGAAGGTATTGGAGTCCTACTGTACTAACCCTAACCTGTGAAGGTATTGGAGGCCTACTGTACTAACCCTAACCTGTGAAGGTATTGGAGACCTGACCTAGGTTGTGTTGTGGGGGAGGGGGGGGGGGTGAATACTTATCTAATAAAGGTATGTTATTGTTTTATTTTAAATTAATATAAAAAATGTAAAAAATGTTTTTCTTCCACTATGACATTAAAGAGTATTGTGTGTGGATTGTTGACAAAACATTACAATTTAAATCCATTTTAACCTCACTTTGTTACACAATAAAAATTTTAGAAGTCAAAAGGGGGGTGGTGGTGGTGAATATTAATGATATCCACTGTTAGTGCAGAGAGTTCTGGTGGAATACTAATGATATCCGCTGTTAGTGCAGAGAGTTCTGGTGGGAAACTAATGCACTGTATCAGGAATTTAATACCATTTCTGATGGACCTTTTGTGGGTGAATCTCAAAAGTTATTTTCCTTCATTCCTCAAGTCCTCTTTCCTTGCTTCCTTCCTCAAGTGGTGAGAAAGGAGGACTCATTTGAGATTCATTCCGTGACCAACCGCACATACTGTTGTCAACGTGGTTTACAATAAATTGTAAAATGTCATGCCAACCTCTTGTGTGATAATAATGGGACGATTGCTGTCTGTCTGACGTGAATTGTTGTGTGATTAATAATGGGACGATTGCTGTCTGACTGACGTGACTTGTTGTGTGATTAATAATGGGACGATTGCTGTCTGACTGACGTGAATTGTTGTGTGATTAATAATGGGACGATTGCTGTCTGACTGACGTGACTTGTTGTGTGATTAATAATGGGACGATTGCTGTCTGACTGACGTGACTTGTTGTGTGATTAATAATGGGACGATTGCTGTCTGACTGACGTGAATTGTTGTGTGATTAATAATGGGACGATTGCTGTCTGACTGACGTGACGTGAATTGTTGTGTGATTAATAATGGGACGATTGCTGTCTGACTGACGTGAATTGTTGTGTGATTAATAATGGGACGATTGCTGTCTGACTGACGTGAATTGTTGTGTGATTAATAATGGGACGATTGCTGTCTGACTGACGTGACGTGAATTGTTGTGTGATTAATAATGGGACGATTGCTGTCTGACTGACGTGACTTGTTGTGTGATTAATAATGGGACGATTGCTGTCTGACGTGAATTGTTGTGTGATTAATAATGGGACGATTGCTGTCTGACTGACGTGAATTGTTGTGTGATTAATAATGGGACGATTGCTGTCTGACTGACGGGACTTGTTGTGTGATAATAATGGGACGATTGCTGTCTAACTGACGTGAATTGTTGTGTGATTAATAATGGGACGATTGCTGTCTGACTGACGTGAATTGTTGTTGTGTGTGTTCTTTTGAAGATATCAATGAGTGTGAGACTGGTAACAACACGTGTACGACAGCACAAGTTTGTTTCAGTTTCCAGGGAGGCTATACGTGCTTGGATCCGCTAAAATGTGATCCGCCGTACGTTGAGCTCGGTGACAAGTGAGTACCGATACTGTCCGTCTGTGTTTTAGACTATGGTTACACTGACATTGTACCGGATTTCTCTCTTTCTCTCCCTTCTTTCTCTCTTTCTTTCTCTCTCTCTCTCTCTTTCTTTCTTTCCAGTCAGATATTTATTTCTCTCTAAGTGATACATCTCTCTCTCTTTTTCCCATCCCTCCCTTTTCTTTCTTTCTTTCTTTCTTTCTTTCTTCCTTTCTTCCTTTCTTCCTTTCTTCCTTCCTTCCTTCCTTCCTCCCTTCCTCCCTCCCTCCCTCCCTCCCTCCCTCCCTCCCTCCCTCTCTCTCTCTCTCTCTCTCTCTCTCTCTCTCTCTCTCTCTCTCTCTCTCTCTCTCTCTCTCTCTCTCTCTCTCTCTCTCTCTCTCTTTCTTTCTTTCTTTCTTTCTTTCTTTCTTTCTTTCTTTCTTTCTTTCTTTCTTTCTTTCTTTCTTTCTTTCTTTTTTTTTCTTTCTTTCTTTCTTTCTTTCTTTCTTTCTTTCTTTCTTTCTTTCTTTCTTTCTTTCTTTCTTTCTTTCTTTCTTTCTTTCTTTCTTTCTTTCTTTCTTTCTTTCTTTCTTTCTTTCTTTCTTTCTTTCTTTCTTTCTTTCTTTCTTTCTTTCTTTCTTTCTTTCTTTCTTTCTTTCTTTCTTTCTTTCTTTCTTTCTTTCTTTCTTTCTTTCTTTCTTTCTTTCTTTCTTTCTTTCTTTCTTTCTTTCTTTCTTTCTTTCTTTCTTTCTCCCTCCAGTCAGTGTATGTGTAGTGCAGAGAACCCAGCTTGTAGAGACAGGCCCTTCACCATCCTTTACCGCCACATGGACCTGTCCTCAGGCCGCAGCGTCCCAGCAGACATCTTCCAGATGCAGGCCACTACCAGATACCCTGGAGCTTTCTATATCTTCCAGATCAAAGGACCGGGCAACGAGGGACGGGAGTTCTACATGAGGGTGAGGAAGGGAGGGACGAGAGTTCTACATGAGGGTGAGGGAGGAGCGTTCTACAGGAGGGAGGAGCGTTCTACAGGAGGGAGGGGGAGGAGAGTTCTACATGAGGGAGGGAGGGAGGAGCGTTCTACAGGAGGGAGGGAGGAGCGTTCTACAGGAGGGAGGGAGGGAGGAGAGTTCTACAGGAGGGAGGGAGGGAGGAGCGTTCTACAGGAGGGAGGGAGGAGCGTTCTACAGGAGGGAGGGAGGAGCGTTCTACAGGAGGGTGGGGGAGGGAGGGAGGGAGGAGAGTTCTACAGGAGGGAGGGAGGGAGGAGAGTTCTACAGGAGGGAGGGAGGAGCGTTCTACAGGAGAGGGAGGGAGGGAGGGAGGAGAGTTCTACATGAGGGTGAGGGAGGGAGGAGAGTTCTACATGAGGGTGAGGGAGGGAGGAGCGTTCTACAGGAGAGGGAGGGAGGGAGGGAGGAGAGTTCTACATGAGGGTGAGGGAGGGAGGAGAGTTCTACATGAGGGTGAGGGAGGGAGGAGCGTTCTACAGGAGAGGGAGGGAGGGAGGGAGGAGAGTTCTACATGAGGGTGAGGGAGGGAGGAGAGTTCTACATGAGGGTGAGGGAGGGAGGGAGGGAGGAGCGTTCTACAGGAGGGAGGGAGGAGCGTTCTACAGGAGGGTGAGGGAGGGAGGGAGGAGAGTTCTACATGAGGGTGAGGGAGGGAGGGAGGGAGGAGCGTTCTACAGGAGGGAGGGAGGAGCGTTCTACAGGAGGGTGAGGGAGGGAGGGAGGGGGTGAGAGAGGGACGAGAGTTCTACATGAGAGGGAAGGAGGGAGGGAGGGAGGAGAGTTCTACATGAGGGTGAGGGAGGGACGAGAGTTCTACATGAGGGAGGGAGGAGCGTTCTACAGGAGGGTGGGGGAGGAGTTGTACATGAAGGAGGGAGGAGGAGGGAGGAGTTCTACATGAAGGAGGGAGGAGGAGAGTTCTACTGGAGGGTGAGGGAGGGAGGAGAGTTCTACTGGAGGGTGGGGGAGGGAGGGAGGGAGGGAGGAGAGTTCTACAGGAGGGTGAGGGAGGAGAGTTCTACAGGAGGGTGAGGGAGGGAGGGAGGAGGGTGGGGGAGGAGCGTTCTACAGGAGGGTGGGGGAGGAGAGTTCTACAGGAGGCTGAGGGAGGAGCGTTCTACATGAGGGAGGGAGGAGAGTTCTACAGGAGGGTGAGGGAGGAGCGTTCTACATGAGGGAGGGAGGAGCGTTCTACATGAGGGAGGGAGGAGCGTTCTACAGGAGGGTGGGGGAGGAGTTGTACATGAAGGAGGGAGGAGGAGGGAGGAGTTCTACATGAGGGTGGGGGAGGAGCGTTCTACAGGAGGGTGGGGGAGGAGCGTTCTACAGGAGGGTGGGGGAGGAGTTGTACATGAAGGAGGGAGGAGGAGGGAGGAGTTCTACAGGAGGGTGAGGGAGGAGCGTTCTACATGAGGGTGGGGGAGGAGCGTTCTACAGGAGGGTGAGGGAGGAGCGTTCTACAGGAGGGAGGGAGGAGAGTTCTACAGGAGGGTGGGGGAGGAGCGTTCTACAGGAGGGTGGGGGAGGAGCGTTCTACAGGAGGGTGGGGGAGGAGCGTTCTACAGGAGGGTGAGGGAGGAGCGTTCTACAGGAGGGAGGGAGGAGAGTTCTACAGGAGGGTGGGGGAGGAGTTGTACATGAAGGAGGGAGGAGGAGGGAGGAGTTCTACATGAGGGAGGGAGGGTGGGGGAGGAGCGTTCTACTTTATTATTCTTTTCCTTTATTTAACTAGGCAAGTTGGTTAAGAACAAATTCTTATTTACAATGACGGCCTACTCCGGCCAAACCCGGAAGACGCTGGGGCCAATTGTGCACCTCCCTATGGGACTCCCAATCACAGCCAGTTGTGATACAGCCTACATGAGGGAGGGACGAGAGTTCTACATGAGAGGGAGGGAGGGAGGAGCGTTTTACATGAGGGGGGGAGGAGCGTTTTACATGAGGGGGGAGGAGCGTTTTACATGAGGGGGGGAGGAGCGTTTTACATGAGGAGGGGAGGAGCGTTTTACATGAGGGGGGGAAGAAGGGAGAAGGAGGGAGGAGAGTTCTACATGAGGGAGGGAGGAGTTCTACATGAAGGAGGGAGGAGTTCTACATGAGGAAGGGAGGAGGAGGGAGGAGTTCTACATGAGGAAGGGAGGAGGAGGGAGGAGTTCTACATGAGGAAGGGAGGAGTTCTACATGAGGGAGGGAGGAGTTCTACATGAGGGAGGAGGGAGGAGAGTTCTACATGGAGGGAGGAGTGTTCTACATGAGGGGGGGAGGGAGAAGGGAGGAGAGTTCTACATGAGGGGGGGAGGAGGGAGGAGTGTTCTACATGAGGGGGGGGAGGAGGGAGGAGGAGGGAGGAGTTCTACATGAGGAAGGGAGGAGGAGGGAGGAGTTCTACATGAGGGAGGGAGGAGTTCTACATGAGGGAGGGAGGAGGAGGGAGGAGTTCTACATGAGGAAGGGAGGAGGAGGGAGGAGTTCTACATGAGGGAGGGAGGAGTTCTACATGAGGGAGGGAGGAGTTCTACATGAGGGAGGGAGGAGTGTTCTACATGAGGGAGGGAGGAGAGTTCTACATGAGGGAGGGAGGAGTTCTACATGAGGGAGGAGGGAGGAGAGTTCTACATGGAGGGAGGAGTGTTCTACATGAGGGGGGGAGGGAGAAGGGAGGAGAGTTCTACATGAGGGGGGGAGGGAGAAGGGAGGAGTGTTCTACATGAGGGAGGGAGGGAGGGAGGAGGGAGGAGAGTTCTACATGAGGGAGGGAGGAGTGTTCTACATGAGGGAGGGAGGGAGGGAGGAGGGAGGAGAGTTCTACATGAGGGAGGGAGGAGTGTTCTACATGAGGGAGGGAGGGAGGGAGGAGGGAGGAGAGTTCTACATGAGAGAGGGGGGGGGTCAATGTAAATAGTCCGGGTGACCATTTGATTAAGTGTTCAGCAGTCTCATGCCTGGGGGGTAGAAACTATTAAGGAGCCTTTTGGACCTAGACTTGGCGCTCCGGTACCGCGTGCCGTGCGGTAGCAGAGAGAACAGTCTATGACTTGGGTGACTGGAGTCTTTTACCATTTTTTGTGCTTTTCTCTGACACCGCCTGGTGTATAGGTCGTGGATGTCAGGAAGCTTGGCCCCAGTGATGTACTGGGCCGTACGCACTACCCTCTGTAGCGCCTTGCGGTCGGATGCCAAAAAGTTTCCATACCAGGCGGTGATGCAACGGGTCAGGATGCTCTCAATGGTGCAGCTATATAACTTTTTGAGGATCTGGGTACCCATGCCAAATCTTTTCAGTCTCCTGAGGGGTAATAGGTTTTGTCATGTCCTCTTCATGACTGTCTTGGTGTGTTTGGACCATGATAGTTCGTTGGTGATGTGGACACCAAGGAACTTAACTCTCGACCCGCTCCACTACATCCCCGTCGATGTTAATGGGGGCCTGTTCGGCCCTCCTTATCATGTAGTCCACGATCATCTCCTTTGTCTTGATCGCGTTGAGGGAGAGGTTGTTGTCCTGGCACCACACTGCCAGGTCTCTGACCTCCTCACTATAGGATGTCCCTTCGTTGTCGTCTAACTTAATGTTGGAAGCAACTGTGAGCAAGCAACTGTGAGGGGCAGTTGGAAGCAACTGTGAGCAAGCAGCTGTGAGGGACCCTGTGGGCAGTTGCTTGATCAAAACCCCACACTGACAAGGTAAAAATCTGTCATTCTGCCCCTAAGCAAGCTAGTTAACCAACTGTTCCCTGGGCGCCGAAGACGATGTCGATTTAAGGCAGCCCCCCCCCTCCCCCCTCTCTGATTCAGAGGGGTTGGGTTAAATGCGGAAGACACATTTTCAGTTGAAGGCATTCAGGTGTACAACTGACTAAGTATCCCTCTTTTCCGTTTCCCGTGTTGATGGTCAGCTGATGTGTTGTTGCCTACCCTGACCACCTGGGGAGCGGCCCGTCAGGAAGTCCAGGATCCAGTATGTGCTTGGTATAGTTGGCCAGCAGATGGGGCACTAAGAGTGTGTAGCGTTAGAGATGCTCTACTCTGCTAGATTCTGATTGTGTTCTCTTTAGATTAGAGGTTCTCAGCTGTTTAAAAACATTTTTTTGGTGTGAAATAATCTACTGCAAAGACGGTGATGGAATCCTTCCAAAGTACACTGTGGCGTACTGTGTTGAATCCTCTGTTTGCTCATGACTCGTCAGTGTTTGGTCTGAAACCATAAATCATGACTTGCATGTAGGAAGTGGTTTTAACCTAACAACTGCTATGCAGAAGGGAAAGGCATGTTGCCATTATATTCCACTTTCTTACTGAATCCGCAAACTATTCAGACCCCTTGACTTTATCCACATTTTGTTACGTTATTCTAAAATGGATTAAATTGTTTGTTTTCCTCATCAATCTACACACAATACCCCATAATGACATCACAATACCCCACAATGACATCACAATACCCCACAATGACATCACAATACCCCATAATGACAAAGAAATGCAAATGTATTAAAAATAAATAACAGATACCTTATGTAAATAAAGTATTTCAGTTTTACATTTTTAATACATTAGCTAAGATGTCTAAACCTGTTTTTGCTTTGTCATTATGGGGTATTGTGATGTCATTATGGGGTATTGTGTGTAGATTGATTGGGGGGGGGGGGGGTTAATTAATTTTAGAATAAGGCTGTAACATAACAAAATGTTGAAAAAGTCAAGGGGTCTGAATACTTTCTGAATGAACTGTATATTACCATTACGCGATAGGCCTGGTACAACCAGTTTTGTTGGGAGATAGGATCACATTAAATAGTAGTACATAATGTCAATCAATCTGTCATGTTTATTTATCAATCCTTTTTTTACATCAAGAGTTGTCTCAAACTTCTCTCTTCTTTATTCTCTCTCTCTCTCGTGTTACAGCAAACCAGTAATGTGAGTGTCACTCTCTCTGTCTCTCTGTCACTCTCTCTGTCTCTCTGTCTCTCTCTGTCTCTCTCTCTGTCTCTCTCTCTCTGTCTCTCTCTCTGTCTCTCTCTCTCTCTTTACAGCAAACCAGTAACGTGAGTGCCACTCTGGTCCTATCTCGACCCATCAAGGGTCCCAGGGAGCTGGTCCTGGACCTGGAGATGGTAACCGTTAACAACGTCATCAACTTCAGAGGCAGCAGTATCATACGGCTCACGATATACGTGTCAGAGCATCCTTACTGAGGCCCCTCCCCCCTGACCAATCACCACGTACTCTCACAACCCTAAGGATACCATCTCAGAATCTTTTACTCTCCAAATCTACCATCTCTCATCAAACAGCTCTGTTCCTGTTCTCTCTGTTCACAAGATACGATGCTGTCTGTCTCTTCTCTCTGTTCACGAGATACGATGCTGTCTGTCTCTTCTCTCTGTTCACAAGATACGATGCTGTCTGTCTCTTCTCTCTGTTCACGAGATGTGATGCTGTCTGTCTCTTCTCTCTGTTCACGAGATACGATGCTGTCTGTCTCTTCTCTCTGTTCACGAGATACGATGCTGTCTGTCTCCTCTTCTCTCTGTTCACGAGATACGATGCTGTCTGTCTCTTCTCTCTGTTCACGAGATGTGATGCTGTCTGTCTCTTCTCTCTGTTCACAAGATGTGATGCTGTCTGTCTCCTCTCTGTTCTCGAGATGCGATGCTGTCTGTCTCCTGTTCTCGAGACGTGATGCTGTCCGTCTCCTGTTCTCGAGATGCGATGCTGTCTGTCTCCTGTTCTCGAGATGCGATGCTGTCTGTTCTCGAGATGCGATGCTGTCTGTCTCCTGTTCTCGAGACGTGATGCTGTCCGTCTCCTGTTCTCGAGACGTGATGCTGTCTGTTCTCGAGATGCGATGCTGTCTGTCTCCTGTTCTCGAGACGTGATGCTGTCCGTCTCCTGTTCTCGAGACGTGATGCTGTCTGTTCTCGAGATGTGATGCTGTCTGTCTTACCACCGTTATCGTCTGAATGAACTTTCAATGAACTCTCATCTGTTGTTATAGGACACGGAGGGCACCTTGCTCTACATTTCCCACCTCCCTTCCCCACTCCTACATCCACATCAGACCTCCCTTCCCCACTCTTACATCCACATCAGACCTCCCTTCCCCACTCCTACATCCACATCAGACCTCCCTTCCCCACTCCTACATCCACATCAGACCTCCCTTCCCCACTCCTACATCCACATCAGACCTCCCTTCCCCACTCTTACATCCACATCAGACCTCCCTTCCCCACTCCTACATCCACATCAGACCTCCCTTCCCCACTCCTACATCCACATCAGACCTCCCTTCCCCACTCTTACATCCACATCAGACCTCCCTTCCCCACTCCTACATCCACATCAGACCTCCCTTCCCCACTCTTACATCCACATCAGACCTCCCTTCCCCTCTCCTACATCCACATCAGACCTCCCTTCCCCACTCTTACATCCACATCAGACCTCCCTTCCCCACTCCTACATCCACATCAGACCTCCCTTCCCCACTCCTACATCCACATCAGACCTCCCTTCCCCACTCCTACATCCACATCAGACCTCCCTTCCCCACTCCTACATCCACATCAGACCTCCCTTCCCCACTCCTACATCCACATCAGACCTCCCTTCCCCACTCCTACATCCACATCAGACCTCCCTTCCCCACTCCTACATCCACATCAGACCTCCCTTCCCCTCTCCTACATCCACATCAGACCTCCCTTCCCCACTCCTACATCCACATCAGACCTCCCTTCCCCTCTCCTACATCCACATCAGACCTCCCTTCCCCACTCCTACATCCACATCAGACCTCCCTTCCCCACTCTTACATCCACATCAGACCTCCCTTCCCCTCTCTTACATCCACATCAGACCTCCCTTCCCCTCTCCTACATCCACATCAGACCTCCCTTCCCCACTCCTACATCCACATCAGACCTCCCTTCCCCACTCCTACATCCACATCAGACCTCCCTTCCCCACTCCTACATCCACATCAGACCTCCCTTCCCCTCTCCTACATCCACATCAGACCTCCCTTCCCCTCTCTTACATCCACATCAGACCTCCCTTCCCCTCTCTTACATCCACATCAGACCTCCCTTCCCCTCTCTTACATCCACATCAGACCTCCCTTCCCCTCTCTTACATCCACATCAGACCTCCCTTCCCCTCTCTTACATCCACATCAGACCTCCCTTCCCCTCTCTTACATCCACATCAGACCTCCCTTCCCCTCTCTTACATCCACATCAGACCTCCCTTCCCCTCTCTTACATCCACATCAGACCTCCCTTCCCCTCTCTTACATCCACATCAGACCTCCCTTCCCCTCTCTTACATCCACATCAGACCTCCCTTCCCCTCTCTTACATCCACATCAGACCTCCCTTCCCCTCTCTTACATCCACATCAGACCTCCCTTCCCCTCTCTTACATCCACATCAGACCTCCCTTCCCCTCTCTTACATCCACATCAGACCTCCCTTCCCCTCTCTTACATCCACATCAGACCTCCCTTCCCCTCTCTTACATCCACATCAGACCTCCCTTCCCCACTCCTACATCCACATCAGACCTCCCTTCCCCTCTCCTACATCCACATCAGACCTCCCTTCCCCTCTCTTACATCCACATCAGACCTCCCTTCCCCTCTCTTACATCCACATCAGACCTCCCTTCCCCACTCCTACATCCACATCAGACCTCCCTTCCCCACTCCTACATCCACATCAGACCTCCCTTCCCCTCTCCTACATCCACATCAGACCTCCCTTCCCCACTCCTACATCCACATCAGACCTCCCTTCCCCACTCCTACATCCACATCAGACCTCCCTTCCCCACTCCTACATCCACATCAGACCTCCCTTCCCCACTCTTACATCCACATCAGACCTCCCTTCCCCACTCCTACATCCACATCAGACCTCCCTTCCCCACTCCTACATCCACATCAGACCTCCCTTCCCCTCTCTTACATCCACATCAGACCTCCCTTCCCCTCTCTTACATCCACATCAGACCTCCCTTCCCCTCTCCTACATCCACATCAGACCTCCCTTCCCCTCTCTTACATCCACATCAGACCTCCCTTCCCCACTCCTACATCCACATCAGACCTCCCTTCCCCTCTCCTACATCCACATCAGACCTCCCTTCCCCACTCTTACATCCACATCAGACCTCCCTTCCCCTCTCCTACATCCACATCAGACCTCCCTTCCCCACTCCTACATCCACATCAGACCTCCCTTCCCCTCTCTTACATCCACATCAGACCTCCCTTCCCCTCTCTTACATCCACATCAGACCTCCCTTCCCCTCTCTTACATCCACATCAGACCTCCCTTCCCCTCTCTTACATCCACATCAGACCTCCCTTCCCCACTCCTACATCCACATCAGACCTCCCTTCCCCACTCTTACATCCACATCAGACCTCCCTTCCCCACTCCTACATCCACATCAGACCTCCCTTCCCCACTCTTACATCCACATCAGACCTCCCTTCCCCTCTCTTACATCCACATCAGACCTCCCTTCCCCACTCTTACATCCACATCAGACCTCCCTTCCCCTCTCTTACATCCACATCAGACCTCCCTTCCCCTCTCTTACATCCACATCAGACCTCCCTTCCCCACTCTTACATCCACATCAGACCTCCCTTCCCCACTCTTACATCCACATCAGACCTCCCTTCCCCACTCCTACATCCACATCAGACCTCCCTTCCCCACTCTTACATCCACATCAGACCTCCCTTCCCCTCTCCTACATCCACATCAGACCTCCCTTCCCCACTCCTACATCCACATCAGACCTCCCTTCCCCTCTCTTACATCCACATCAGACCTCCCTTCCCCTCTCTTACATCCACATCAGACCTCCCTTCCCCTCTCTTACATCCACATCAGACCTCCCTTCCCCTCTCTTACATCCACATCAGACCTCCCTTCCCCACTCCTACATCCACATCAGACCTCCCTTCCCCACTCTTACATCCACATCAGACCTCCCTTCCCCACTCCTACATCCACATCAGACCTCCCTTCCCCACTCTTACATCCACATCAGACCTCCCTTCCCCACTCTTACATCCACATCAGACCTCCCTTCCCCTCTCTTACATCCACATCAGACCTCCCTTCCCCTCTCTTACATCCACATCAGACCTCCCTTCCCCTCTCTTACATCCACATCAGACCTCCCTTCCCCACTCTTACATCCACATCAGACCTCCCTTCCCCACTCTTACATCCACATCAGACCTCCCTTCCCCACTCCTACATCCACATCAGACCTCCCTTCCCCACTCTTACATCCACATCAGACCTCCCTTCCCCACTCCTACATCCACATCAGACTGTTACTGGACATCATCACTGTATCTAGCAGACTAACGTATTTTCCACACATAAGGATATTTATGTTGTATTGTAAAGGCTATGTGTGTGTCTCTCTCTCTCTCCTCTTTAAAAAATAAAACATTTATGATTAAGGTCATTGATTGAAATTATTGGCTGTTTACTACATATTTCTATTTGTTATCGATTGAACTTAGTCTTACGTTATTTCCTGTGAAGCGTTAAACTTGAAATAAACTGTGAACGTGAGCTTACAATATCTGATGTGTTGTGTATCAGCATCTCTCTCTACAGTATGTAGAGCTATCAAGAAATACGCTTTCGACCTTGGTGGGAAATGTTTTGATTCCTACCGGACTTGAACTAGCTTGGCCCCAGATCTGTTTGTGCTAACATTCCAATTCCTTGTCATGGCATAAGGAGTGGAATGTTAGCCCAAATAGACTGCTACCAGGCTATGATTGCTACCAGGCTATGACTGCTACCAGGCTATGATTGCTACCAGGCTATGACTGCTACCAGGCTATGATTGCTACCAGGCTATGACTGCTACCAGGCTATGATTGCTACCAGGCTATGACTGCTACCAGGCTATGATTGCTACCAGGCTATGACTGCTACCAGGCTATGATTGCTACCAGGCTATGATTGCTACCAGGCTATGATTGCTACCAGGCTATGACTGCTACCAGGCTATGATTGCTACCAGGCTATGATTGCTACCAGGCTATGATTGCTACCAGGCTATGATTGCTACCAGGCTATGACTGCTACCAGGCTATGACTGCTACCAGGCTATGACTGCTACCAGGCTATGATTGCTACCAGGCTATGATTGCTACCAGGCTATGATTGCTACCAGGCTATGATTGCTACCAGGCTATGATTGCTACCAGGCTATGATTGCTACCAGGCTATGACTGCTACCAGGCTATGATTGCTACCAGGCTATGATTGCTACCAGGCTATGACTGCTACCAGGCTATGATTGCTACCAGGCTATGACTGCTACCAGGCTATGATTGCTACCAGGCTATGACTGCTACCAGGCTATGACTGCTACCAGGCTATGACTGCTACCAGGCTATGACTGCTACCAGGCTATGATTGCTACCAGGCTATGATTGCTACCAGGCTATGATTGCTACCAGGCTATGACTGCTACCAGGCTATGACTGCTACCAGGCTATGACTGCTACCAGGCTATGACTGCTACCAGGCTATGATTGCTACCAGGCTATGATTGCTACCAGGCTATGATTGCTACCAGGCTATGATTGCTCTGGTCTGAGTACACATTGTTTCTGTCACTGTAGATCTTCTACTGATGCAGGGGGCTCACTTCTGCTACGTTAGCTGACGACTGGACATTACCGTACAGTGACCTAATCAAGTTACCCATTTCAATTTGTGTTTTTATTTTGACACAATCATTTGTCAACGGTGCCCATCAGATGTACTAATTTTACAAGATACATTTCCCTGAAATATTTGTCTTGAAGTAATATATGACGTCAAATGTGTTTAATTTTGCCACTCTTATATACATTATCCATGGACCAAACTTCCCCATAAAAAAACAAAACAATGGTCTGTCCTGTTTTGTGGGTTTTTTACTTCTCGAAAAGTCTTTGTAAGTGAACCTGGTCAAGTCCTCTCCAATAACAACCTGGTCAAGTCCTCTCCAATAACAACCTGGTCAGTCCTCTCCAATAACAACCTGGTCAAGTCCTCTCCAATAACAACCTGGTCAGTCCTCTCCAATAACAACCTGGTCAGCCCTCTCCAGTAACAACCTGGTCAGCTCTCTCCAATAACAACCTGGTCAGTCCTCTCCAGTAACAACCTGGTCAGTCCTCTCCAATAACAACCTGGTCAAGTCCTCTCCAGTATCAACCTGGTCAAGTCCTCTCCAATAACAACCTGGTCAGTCCTCTCCAGTAACAACCTGGTCAAGTCCTCTCCAATAACAACCTGGTCAAGTCCTCTCCAGTAACAACCTGGTCAGTCCTCTCCAGTAACAACCTGGTCAGTCCTCTCCAGTAACAACCTGGTCAGTCCTCTCCAATAACAACCTGGTCAGTCCTCTCCAGTAACAACCTGGTCAGTCCTCTCCAATAACAACCTGGTCAGTCCTCTCCAATAACAACCTGGTCAGTCCTCTCCAATAACAACCTGGTCAAGTCCTCTCCAATAACAACCTGGTCAGTCCTCTCCAATAACAACCTGGTCAGTCCTCTCCAATAACAACCTGGTCAGTCCTCTCCAATAACAACCTGGTCAGTCCTCTCCAATAACAACCTGGTCAGTCCTCTCCAATAACAACCTGGTCAGTCCTCTCCAATAACAACCTGGTCAGTCCTCTCCAATAACAACCTGGTCAGTCCTCTCCAATAACAACCTGGTCAGTCCTCTCCAATAACAACCTGGTCAAGTCCTCTCCAATAACAACCTGGTCAAGTCCTCTCCAATAACAACCTGGTCAAGTCCTCTCCAATAACAACCTGGTCAAGTCCTCTCCAATAACAACCTGGTCAAGTCCTCTCCAGTATCAACCTGGTCAGTCCTCTCCAGTATCAACCTGGTCAGTCCTCTCCAATAACAACCTGTAAGTGAACCTGGTCTGTCAAATAAAACGTACTGGATCTGAATGCTGCACCTGGTCAAAGTTATTCTTCTTATATAACAATGCCATGTCAAAGTTATTCTTCTTATGTAACACTGCCATGTCAAAGTTATTCTTCTTATATAACAATGCCGTGTCAAAGTTATTCTTCTTATATAACAATGCCATGTCAAAGTTATTCTTCTTATGTAACACTGCCATGTCAAAGTTATTCTTCTTATATAACAATGCCGTGTCAAAGTTATTCTTCTTATATAACAATGCCATGTCAAAGTTATTCTTCTTATATAACACTGCCATGTCAAAGTTATTCTTCTTATATAACAATGCCGTGTCAAAGTTATTCTTCTTATGTAACACTGCCATGTCAAAGTTATTCTTCTTATATAACAATGCCGTGTCAAAGTTATTCTTCTTATGTAACACTGCCATGTCAAAGTTATTCTTCTTATATAACAATGCCGTGTCAAAGTTATTCTTCTTATATAACAATGCCGTGTCAAAGTTATTCTTCTTATATAACAATGCCGTGTCAAAGTTATTCTTCTTATATAACAATGCCATGTCAAAGTTATTCTTCTTATGTAACACTGCCATGTCAAAGTTATTCTTCTTATATAACAATGCCGTGTCAAAGTTATTCTTCTTATATAACAATGCCGTGTCAAAGTTATTCTTCTTATATAACAATGCCATGTCAAAGTTATTCTTCTTATGTAATGATGTTCCGTATTTTGGGGATTAGCAACAAAAGCCAATAGTGGCCAAAACTGGAAGGTCAAATGAGAATACTTCTGATCAGGGTAATACATGCTCATATGGAGATCACATGAATAGATTATAACATAAGGATTATAACATGAATAGATTATAACATAAGGAGATCACATGAATAGATTATAACATGGAGATCACATGAATAGATTATAACATATGGAGATCACATGAATAGATTATAACATAAGGAGATCACATGAATAGATTATAACATGGAGATCACATGAATAGACTATAACATTCTTTATCTTTATTAAGGAAGCAATTGAGTCTCCTACTTGTTTTATTATTAACTTTGTGGAGAAGGAAGCTCGTTAATCTGAGAACGTCTCGTTGAAGGGCATTACCGGAGAGAGGGGAAGCAGGTCAACAGAACCAACCAGCCCCTAAAGTCGACGGGCACTAGGACCTAAAACGTGTCTGTGGTTCCAGTGGAAGTTAAGAAGGAGGACAGCCTGGGAGAATGCCCACTATTCCAGCTGTTCTGTAGAGAAGTTGTGAAAGAAAGTTGCGCGTCTTCCTGGGATCGGGAATATCTGCTTAGCAGGTTTTTTATAAATTGTTTTAGTTTGGCTTCATGTGGTTATTGTGAGATAAAAAATAATAATTTCTGAAATGTCTAGAAATCTTATTCTAGATATGTATCTCTTCGTATCAGAAGATATAGCTGACTCCTGTCAATTGATTTCCTGAACTATTCTGTCGTCAGAAAGATAATCGTAGTCAGTTATTTGAATGTAAATTCCCTCCGAAACTTTCAAGCGGTATACAGTTGGCTTAGTGCTGCTGTTTATTCTGTTGTGTACTCTGATTACGACCCTATTACGGCATGGCAATGGAATGCATTAAGAACTGCTGCAAAACCTTCCTAGGCAAAGACGCTGAGATCGAACAGCAAGGTAAATTGTTAATTTTATACATATAAATAAATTTAGCCTAAAGCTATTGGATTACTCGTGGGTTTATATTATATCACCCATCTATCAAATGCTTATTAAAGAAAATATATTGATTTATAATCTATCCGTTGTGTTATTTCCCCCCTTTTTAAAAATGTAGTACCGTATTATAAAGCCTTATCATATCAGATGTGATGGGATGTCCACTACTTAGTACACTGAAGTCCCCCCTGGGGGGGGGGGGGGGGGGGGAATAAAAATGGTTTATTCTACTTTGTAGTGATTACAATGAAGATGCCCCCTGCCAGAGCGATCTCAGGTGTCCCCAGGAAGGGTGTAGGGGTATCAGAGGACTATCTCCTCTCTAAACTCCCCCCGGATGGAAAAGAGATCCCCTTTGTCCTCCCCACATTCAAACCGTCCTACATCCAACCACGCGGATCACGTTACCTCGGCTACCAGACACCAGGGCTACACGGTATGTATCAATCAATCAATCAATCAATCAATCAGTGTCTTTACTGTCACACATTTGGACATTTTTTCAACCACCATTGTCTGGGCTTTTCTCAGAGCGAAAATGTATATTGATTAATGTTTTATTGCTAATATCATAATGTACATACTGTATTGATTATGGCAATAACCTCTCTGTGTGTAACCCAGGTTTAGGTGATGCGTTATGTAATTTGTGACCTCTAATCTCTGTGTATCCCAGGTTTAGGGGGATGTGTTAGGTAACCTCTGACCTGTGACCTCTAACCTCTATGTGCCCCAGGTTCAGCCAGGAGCACCTATGCAGAGAGGAAGGCGGAGCTGTCAGGGGCCAGTCACATAGTCTATAACCCCGACTCCTCCCCCAACATGTCTCCCGGAACAACACGACAAAGCAATCTGAAAAAGAGTCTCCGGGGCTCAGAATCAGGTGTGTACTGTAATATCCCCCTGACCAACACTGTACTGTAATATCACCCTGACCCTGTACTGTAATATCACCCTGACCCTGTACTGTAATATCACCCTGACCCCTGACCCTGTACTGTAATATCACCCTGACCTCTAACCCTGTACTGTAATATCACCTTGACCCTGTACTGTAATATCACCCTGACCTCTAACCCCTAGTGTACTGTAATATCACCCTGACCCCTAACCCTGTACTGTAATATCACCTGACCCCTAACCCTGTACTGTAATATCACCCTGACCCCTAACCCTGTACTGTAATATCACCCTGACCCCTAACCCTGTACTGTAATATCACCCTAACTCTGTACTGTAATATCACCCTTACCCTGTACTGTAATATCACCCTTACCCTGTACTGTAATATCACCCTGACCCTGTACTGTAATATCACCCTGACCCCTGACCCTGTACTGTAATATCACCCTGACCCTGTACTGTAATATCACCCTGACCCCTGACCCCTGACCCTGTACTGTAATATCACCCTGACCCTGTACTGTAATATCACCCTGACCCTGTACTGTAATATCACCCTGACCCCTAGTGTACTGTAATATCACCCTAACCCCTGACCCTGTACTGTAATATCACCTTGACCCTGTACTGTAATATCACCCTGACCTCTAACCCTGTACTGTAATATCACCCTAAACCTGTACTGTAATATCACCCTAACCCTGTACTGTAATATCACCCTAACCCTGTACTGTAATATCACCCTGACCCTGTACTGTAATATCACCCTAACCCTGTACTGTAATATCACCCTGACCTCTAACCCTGTACTGTAATATCACCCTGACCTCTAACCCTGTACTGTAATATCACCTTGACCCTGTACTGTAATATCACCCTGACCCCTAACCCCTAGTGCACTGTAATGTCACTCCTGACCCCTAACCCTGACCTGTAATGTCACCTTGACACCTAACCCTGTACTGTAATATCACCCTGACCCCTAACCCTGTACTGTAATATCACCCTGACCCCTAACCCCTAGTGTACTGTAATATCACCCTGACCCTGTACTGTAATATCACCCTGACCCCTAGTGTACTGTAATATCACCCTGACCCCTAGTGTACTGTAATATCACCCCTAACCCCTAGTGTACTGTAATATCACCCCTGACCCCTAGTGTACTGTAATATCACCCCTGACCCCTAGTGTACTGTAATATCACCCTGACCCTGTACTGTAATATCACCCCTGACCCCTAGTGTACTGTAATATCACCCCTAACCCCCTAGTGTACTGTAATATCACCCTGACCCTGTACTGTAATATCACCCCTAACCCCTAGTGTACTGTAATATCACCCCTAACCCCTAGTGTACTGTAATATCACCCCTAACCCCTAGTGTACTGTAATATCACCCCGGACCCCTAGTGTACTGTAATATCACCCCTAACCCCTAGTGTACTGTAATATCACCCCTAACCCCTAGTGTACTGTAATATCACCCCTGACCTCTAGTGTACTGTAATATCACCCCTAACCCCTAGTGTACTGTAATATCACCCCTAACCCCTAGTGTACTGTAATATCACCCCTAACCCCTAGTGTACTGTAATATCACCCCTAACCCCTAGTGTACTGTAATATCACCCCTAACCCCTAGTGTACTGTAATATCACCCCTGACCCCTAGTGTACTGTAATATCACCCCTGACCCCTAGTGTACTGTAATATCACCCCTGACCCCTAGTGTACTGTAATATCACCCTGACCCCTAGTGTACTGTAATATCACCCCTGACCCCTAGTGTACTGTAATATCACCCCTAACCCCTAGTGTACTGTAATATCACCCTGACCCCTAACCCCTAGTGTACTGTAATATCACCCCTGACCCCTAGTGTACTGTAATATCACCCCTAACCCCTAGTGTACTGTAATATCACCCCTGACCCCTAGTGTACTGTAATATCACCCCTAACCCCTATTGTACTGTAATATCACCCCTAACCCCTAGTGTACTGTAATATCACCCCTGACCCCTAACCCCTAGTGTACTGTAATATCACCCCTAACCCCTAGTGTACTGTAATATCACCCCTAACCCCTAGTGTACTGTAATATCACCCCTAACCCCTAGTGTACTGTAATATCACCCCTAACCCCTAGTGTACTGTAATATCACCCCTGACCCCTAGTGTACTGTAATATCACCCCTGACCCCTAGTGTACTGTAATATCACCCCTAACCCCTAGTGTACTGTAATATCACCCCTAACCCCTAGTGTACTGTAATATCACCCTTAACCCCTAGTGTACTGTAATATCACCCCTAACCCCTAGTGTACTGTAATATCACCCCTAACCCCTAGTGTACTGTAATATCACCCCTAACCCCTAGTGTACTGTAATATCACCCCTAACCCCTAGTGTACTGTAATGTCACCCCTGACCCCTAGTGTACTGTAATATCACCCCTGACCCCTAGTGTACTGTAATATCACCCTGACCCCTAGTGTACTGTAATATCACCCTAACCCCTAGTGTACTGTAATATCACCCCTGACCCCTAGTGTACTGTAATATCACCCCTGACCCCTAGTGTACTGTAATATCACCCCTAACCCCTAGTGTACTGTAATATCACCCCTGACCCCTAGTGTACTGTAATATCACCCCTAACCCCTAGTGTACTGAAAATCACCCCTAACCCCTAGTGTACTGTAATATCACCCCTGACCCCTAGTGTACTGTAATATCACCCCTAACCCCTAGTGTACTGTAATATCACCCCTAACCCCTAGTGTACTGTAATATCACCCCTAACCCCTAGTGTACTGTAATATCACCCCTAACCCCTAGTGTACTGTAATATCACCCCTAACCCCTAGTGTACTGTAATATCACCCCTAACCCCTAGTGTACTGTAATATCACCCCTGACCCCTAGTGTACTGTAATATCACCCCTGACCCCTAGTGTACTGTAATATCACCCCTGACCCCTAGTGTACTGTAATATCACCCTGACCCCTAGTGTACTGTAATATCACCCTAACCCCTAGTGTACTGTAATATCACCCCTGACCCCTAGTGTACTGTAATATCACCCCTGACCCCTAGTGTACTGTAATATCACCCCTGACCCCTAGTGTACTGTAATATCACCCCTGACCCCTAGTGTACTGTAATATCACCCCTGACCCCTAGTGTACTGTAATATCACCCCTGACCCCTGACCCCTAGTGTACTGTAATATCACCCTGACCCCTGACCCTAGTGTACTGTAATATCACCCCTAACCCCTAGTGTACTGTAATATCACCCCTGACCCCTAGTGTACTGTAATATCACCCTGACCCCTAGTGTACTGTAATATCACCCCTAACCCCTAGTGTACTGTAATATCACCCCTGACCCCTAGTGTACTGTAATATCACCCTGACCCCTGACCCCTAGTGTACTGTAATATCACCCCTGACCCCTAACCCCTAGTGTACTGTAATATCACCCCTAACCCCTAGTGTACTGTAATATCACCCCTAACCCCTAGTGTACTGTAATATCACCCGTGACCCCTAGTGTCCTGTAATATCACCCTGATCCCTAGTGTACTGTAATATCACCCCTGACCCCTAGTGTACTGTAATATCACCCCTGACCCCTAGTGTACTGTAATATCACCCCTGACCCCTAGTGTACTGTAATATCACCCCTAACCCCTAGTGTACTGTAATATCACCCCTGACCCCTAGTGTACTGTAATATCACGCCTGACCCCTAGTGTACTGTAATATCACCCCTGACCCCTAGTGTACTGTAATATCACCCCTGACCCCTAGTGTACTGTAATATCACCCCTGACCCCTAACCCCTAGTGTACTGTAATATCACCCCTGACCCCTAACCCCTAGTGTACTGTAATATCACCCCTGACCCTTAGTGTACTGTAATGTCACCCCTGACCCCTAGTGTAATGTCACGGATAAGAAAAATCTCTCCTCGTATTGGTTTATATGTGAGGAGAGACCAGGTCCTCTGGATCAGGTGTGTACTGTAAAATCAGAAAGAAAAAAAGTCTCCCATTTATCACTCCCATCCTCATATTGTAAATACTGAGATTTTCCTGTGTCTTAGTAACTGTTTGCTTAGCTTTCACATTGGGATAAAAGTATCTTTGCTTTAATAAGGTCTGCTTGGCTTTCAGGTGGTAATATAAAGACTGGGACTCTGAGCAAATCCATGTTTGACTTGTCCAACTCCAACCCTCCCAGCCACATACAGGTGAGTGAGGATGTTGATGTAATAACCAAACACCTGTATTGTATACCTCTGACACATTCAGTATGACGCGTAAGCCAAGCCTAAAATCCACCAATGAGCTGCCAAGCCTAAAATCCACCAATGAGCTGCCAAGCCTAAAATCCAACAATGAGCTGCCATACCCTTTTTCTGTCCTCCACTGTAAAGTCGTTGTGCGTCACCGGGGCCACCTTCAAGGGTTTTCATCGACCGTCACTCACCTCTCAGCCTCTAAAAAAAAAAAGACGGCGCAAAGCTCTGTTGATTGTGTTGAATGAAGTGGTAATCAATCACAATAATATGTAGGGTTTGGTTAGGGCTGGTCTGGGTGGGGTCCTCTTGGCTGTATTAGTAATATACAGGGGTATTGTATTGTATCGTAATCGCCGCCAGTCATCAACAATCCGTTGGTTACCAGGTGTATATTGACAGTGAATTTGTTATGGTCTCATGTCTCGCCCATTAAACCACGATAAACATTACAATCTATCGTACAGAACCTCGTGATAAATAACGTGATAAACTTCAGTTTCAGTACGTGTTTCACAGTGTACTGATATTAGGCTTGCATCCTAAACTGCTCCCTATTCCCTACGTAGTGACCTGTGGGCCCTGGTCAACAGGAGTTCACTATAAAGGACATAGGGGGTCATTTGGAACACATCCTGTAACTGGTTGGACCTGGGCCAGAACTTTGTGATTTGATGCTTAATGTGCTGTATTGTTAGTCGGGGAAGTCCAACTACTGAGCTGTTGTTATGTAGTGTAAAATCGGGGAAGTCTATATGTTAGCTGTTGCTGTGTAATGTAATATCAGGGAAGTCTATCTGTTAGCTGTTGCTGTGTAGTGTAATATCAGGGAAGTCTAGCTGTTGCTGTTGCTGTGTAGTGTAATATCAGGGAAGTCTAGCTGTTAGCTGTTGCTGTGTAGTGTAATATCAGGGAAGTCTAGCTGTTGCTGTTGCTGTGTAGTGTAATATCAGGGAAGTCTAGCTGTTGCTGTGTAGTGTAATATCAGGGAAGTCTAGCTGTTAGCTGTTGCTGTGTAGTGTAATATCAGGGAAGTCTAGCTGTTGCTGTGTAGTGTAATATCAGGGAAGTCTAGCTGTTGCTGTGTAGTGTAATATCAGGGAAGTCTAGCTGTTGCTGTGTAGTGTAATATCAGGGAAGTCTATCTGTTAGCTGTTGCTGTGTAGTGTAATATCAGGGAAGTCTAGCTGTTGCTGTGTAGTGTAATATCAGGGAAGTCTAGCTGTTAGCTGTTGCTGTGTAGTGTAATATCAGGGAAGTCTAGCTGTTAGCTGTTGCTGTGTAGTGTAATATCAGGGAAGTCTAGCTGTTGCTGTGTAGTGTATTCATGCAGAGATAATAATACTCTGTTTGAGCATCCTGTTCATGTCCTGTTGATTTCATGTCTTGATGTCACGCTAGGTTGTCTCTGTGTTTATTATGACAGTGTGTCCAGTGCCTAACGTGTGTGTGTGTGTGTGTGTGTGTGTGTGTGTGTGTGTGTGTGTGTGTGTGTGTGTGTGTGTTTGTCCCATTGTAGCGTTACGACAGTGTGTCCAGTGTCCAGAGCAGCAGTGCGTCGTCCTCCCAGAGGGACTCCCTGGAGAACAGCCGTAGCCTTGGTAACCATTACACACACACACACACCCCTGTCGTAGCCTTGGTAACCAATATAAAGGAAACACTAAACCCTGACTACAGAACAAAGACAACAATTCACTTCCTAACAGACACACACACACACAATGTACATCAAGAATTTCACAATGCACAAATGCAGATAGATATCCAAATGAACAGTAATGTTCAATAGCTTGTTTTCCATTGATCTGACATGTCTCTGTTGATGTTTTCCATTGATCCGACATGTCTCTGTTGGTGTTTTCCATTGATCTGACATGTCTCTGTTGGTGTTTTCCATTGATCTGACATGTCTCTGTTGGTGTTTTCCATTGATCCGACATGTCTCTGTTGGTGTTTTCCATTGATCCGACATGTCTCTGTTGGTGTTTTCCATTGATCCGACATGTCTCTGTTGGTGTTTTCCATTGATCCGACATGTCTCTCTTGGTGTTTTCCATTGATCTGACATGTCTCTGTTGGTGTTTTCCATTGATCTGACATGTCTCTGTTGGTGTTTTCCATTGATCTGACATGTCTCTGTTGGTGTTTTCCATTGATCCGACATGTCTCTGTTGGTGTTTTCCATTGATCCGACATGTCTCTGTTGGTGTTTTCCATTGATCCGACATGTCTCTGTTGGTGTTTTCCATTGATCCGACATGTCTCTGTTGGTGTTTTTCATTGATCCGACATGTCTCTGTTGGTGTTTTCCATTGATCCGACATGTCTCTGTTGGTGTTTTCCATTGTTCTGACATGTCTCTCTTGGTGTTTTCCATTGATCCGACATGTCTCTGTTGGTGTTTTCCATTGATCCGACATGTCTCTGTTGGTGTTTTCCATTGATCTGACATGTCTCTGTTGGTGTTTTCCATTGATCCGACATGTCCCTGTTGGTGTTTTCCAATGATCTGACATGTCTCTGTTGGTGTTTTCCATTGATCCGACATGTCTCTGTTGGTGTTTTCCATTGATCCGACACGTCTCTGTTGGTGTTTTCCATTGATCCGACATGTCTCTGTTGGTGTTTTCCATTGATCTGACATGTCTCTGTTGGTGTTTTCCATTGATCCGACATGTCTCTGTTGGTGTTTTCCATTGATCCAACACGTCTCTGTTGGTGTTTTCCATTGATCCGACACGTCTCTGTTGGTGTTTTCCATTGATCCGACACGTCTCTGTTGGTATTTTCCATTGATCCGACATGTCTCTGTTGGTGTTTTCCATTGATCCGACATGTCTCTGTTGGTGTTTTCCATTGATCCGACATGTCTCTGTTGGTGTTTTCCATTGATCCGACATGTCTCTGTTGGTGTTTTCCATTGATCCGACATGTCTCTGTTGGTGTTTTCCATTGATCCGACATGTCTCTGTTGGTGTTTTCCATTGATCCGACATGTCTCTGTTGGTGTTTTCCATTGATCCGACATGTCTCTGTTGGTGTTTTCCATTGATCCGACATGTCTCTGTTGGTGTTTTCCATTGATCCGACATGTCTCTGTTGGTGTTTTCCAATGATCCGACATGTCTCTGTTGGTGTTTTCCATTGATCCGACATGTCCCTGTTGGTGTTTTCCATTGATCCGACATGTCCCTGTTGGTGTTTTCCATTGATCCGACATGTCTCTGTTGATGTTTTCCATTGATCCGACATGTCTCTGTTGGTGTTTTCCATTGATCCGACATGTCTCTCTGTTGGTGTTTTCCATTGATCCGACATGTCTCTGTTGGTGTTTTCCATTGATCCGACATGTCTCTGTTGGTGTTTTCCATTGATCTGACATGTCTCTGTTGGTGTTTTCCATTGATCCGACATGTCTCTGTTGGTGTTTTCCATTGATCCGACATGTCTCTGTTGGTGTTTTCCATTGATCCGACATGTCTCTGTTGGTGTTTTCCATTGATCCGACATGTCTCTGTTGGTGTTTTCCATTGATCCGACACGTCTCTGTTGGTGTTTTCCAATGATCCGACACGTCTCTGTTGGTGTTTTCCATTGATCCGACATGTCTCTGTTGTGTCTGTCTTTGTAGAGTCCATCACATTGTCTGGAGACGAGAGAGACTTGGGGAAGGTGTGTGTTCGGCTGAGTTACCAGGAGGCCCTGGAGCAGGTGTGGATCACGTTGGTACAGGTACGGTTATAGGCCGCGGGAGGAAGGGGGCTACCCAGGGGACTGAAGGGCCTTATTGTACCTGCCTGCTAGGTGACTGAAAGGAGCCTCTGTCTCAGACTGTCGGACCAGAAACCAGGACCCAGAAACTCCATCTCAATTTCTCCTCTCTCTCGCGAGTCACTGCTCTGTTAACTTCTGAGAAGTTTTTTACCGAGGAGAAATAATCACTGCTTTGAGTTTATTTTTCAACTGTAAAGTAGATTAACAACCACTTCCTTTCCAATCAAAAATTAAAAGGTCATACTCTTCTGATCATATCACAACATAAAATCACAACGTAGATACACTAACAAGTAAATTACTTTCAACCAAAAACAAGAGAAGTCCTGAGACACTTGGTTAGAAGTCTCTGTATAATAAATGCACTATGATACCTACTGTAAGCCAGACCTCTAACTCTGTAGCCGGGCCGCTAACTCTGTAGCCGGACCCCTAACTCTGTAGCCGGACCGCTAACTCTGTAACCGGACCGCTAACTCTGTAGCCGGACCTCTAACTCTGTAGCCGGACCGCTAACTCTGTAGCCGGACCTCTAACTCTGTAGCCGGACCTCAAACACTGTAGCCGGACCTCTAACTCTGTAGCCGGACCTCTAACTCTGTAGCCGGACCTCTAACTCTGTAGCCGGACCTCAAACACTGTAGCCGGACCTCTAATTCTGTAGCCGGACCTCAAACACTGTAGCCGGACCTCAAACACTGTAGCCGGACCTCTAACTCTGTAGCCGGACCTCTAACTCTGTAGCCGGACCTCTAACTCTGTAGCCGGACCTCTAACTCTGTAGCCGGACCTCTTACTCTGTAGCCGGACCTCTAACTCTGTAGTCGGACCTCTAACCCTGTAGCCGGACCTCTAACCCTGTAGCCGGACCTCTAACCCTGTAGCCGGACCTCTAACCCTGTAGCCGGACCTCTAACCCTGTAGCCGGACCTCTAACCCTGTAGCCGGACCTCTAACCCTGTAGCCGGACCTCTAACCCTGTTGCCGGACCTCTAACTCTGTAGCCGGACCTCTAATTCTTCTTTCTCTTCTTCTCTCAGTGTAAGGATGTGTCCCCCGCCCAGAACAGCAGTGAGCAGCAGAAGATTAGCTTTAAAGGCATCATCACTATGAGCAAACCGGTACAGTTCAAGAGCTCCGTCAAGGAAGGTTCTCCGGTAAGTTATTTAACGCATCCCCAAAAAAAAAAAAACATGTTAGCCTGGTAGCAGATCTGTTTGTGTTGTCTTGCTAACTCATATGGTCAGTGATGTAGGAAAGACAACACAAACGGTTCTGGCACCAGTCTAAACCCATTTACTGTACAATGCTAGGTCTCCAATCCAATCACATCTAAGATAGACTAGCGTTAGCCTGGTCCCATACCTGTTTGAGTTGTAAGGCCTATAGTCAACTCCTATAGGTGGTTGTCGTGGACAAACAGATCTGGGATTAGGATTGTCGGGCATTTCATCACCTATCTCTAGGTCGAAACAAAACAGCTTAAGACAACCTAATAATTCCATGCGGATCGTTCGAATATAAACAGATTAATTGGAACAGCTCCTGAGCAAAAAATGACTGGAAGTAAATGTTAGCAGTACAGAAAATGTGTCATCCAAGTGGAAAATAAACGTAATCGTAGTGATTTCCAGCGAACTACTAACCATTCACGTGATATAACTGATTTACTGTCTCGCTGGTCAACTGGTTCAATCCTCTAGGATCTGCAATGGCTCTGGTAGTTCCCAATGAATGTGTTCATGTTTAATAGAGAGAGGAAATGTCTGTCTGGGAGAAAGTAAAAGTTATTCTCTCTGGGATATATATCTCTCTCCTCTCCCCTGGGCATTACATTGGCTAACCTGGTCCTGTATCCACAAAGCGTCTCTGAGTAGGAGTACTGATCTAGAATCAGTTTTGCCTTTTTAGATCATATTGAATCAGACTATATGGACAGATCCTAGATCAGAATGAATGAGGGTATATGGACAGATCCTAGATCAGAATGAGAAGATATGGACAGATCCTAGATCATAATGAATGAGGGTATATGGACAGATCCTAGATCAGAATGAATGAGGGTATATGGACAGATCCTAGATCAGAATGAATGAGGGTATATGGACAGATCCTAGATCATATTGAATAAGGCTATATGGACAGATCCTAGATCATATTGAATCAGACTATATGTACAGATCCTAGATCAGAATGAATCAGACTATATGGACAGATCCTAGATCAGTACTCATTCTCTAAGATGCTTTGTGGACACGGGCCCAGATGTGACCAAGGAAAATAGAGAGAGAGAGAGAGAGAGATCTCCTCTGAGCTCTTACATTCCTTGACCGCGTCACTGGCGTTTAGGTCTCACTGATAGTTTAGCCTCTTGTTCGAGCGCAGTGTTTCTGTTGTTGAGCTGTTGCAGGCCTGAACACTCAGTGTCAGTAAATAACATGAGAACAGGATTCCTCCCATTTATACTGTTGATGTTTTTTGCTCCACTAGGATCTACGAGTAAGTAAGTGAAGAAACAATGTGATCCTCTCTGATAACATACTACCAGATACTAGTCAGAGTGGAGTACTGTCCTAATCTACCAGATACTAGTCAGAGTGGAGTACCATCCTAATCTACCAGATACTAGTCAGAGTGGAGTACCATCCTAATCTACCAGATACTAGTCAGAGTGGAGTACCATCCTAATCTACCAGGTACTAGTCAGAGTGGAGTACCATCCTAATCTACCAGATACTAGTCAGAGTGGAGTACCATCCTAATCTACCAGGTACTAGTCAGAGTGGAGTACCATCCTAATCTACCAGATACTAGTCAGAGTGGAGTACTGTCCTAATCTACCAGATACTAGTCAGAGTGGAGTACCATCCTAATCTACCAGGTACTAGTCAGAGTGGAGTACCATCCTAATGATACTAGTCAGAGTGGAGTACCATCCTAATCTACCAGGTACTAGTCAGAGTGGAGTACCATCCTAATCTACCAGATACTAGTCAGAGTGGAGTACTGTCCTAATCTACCAGATACTAGTCAGAGTGGAGTACCATCCTAATCTACCAGGTACTAGTCAGAGTGGAGTACCATCCTAATCTACCAGGTACTAGTCAGAGTGGAGTACCATCCTAATCTACCAGGTACTAGTCAGTGGAGTACCATCCTAATCTACCAGATACTAGTCAGAGTGGAGTACTGTCCTAATCTACCAGATACTAGTCAGAGTGGAGTACCATCCTAATCTACCAGGTACTAGTCAGAGTGGAGTACCATCCTAATCTACCAGGTACTAGTCAGAGTGGAGTACCATCCTAATCTACCAGGTACTAGTCAGTGGAGTACCATCCTAATCTACCAGGTACTAGTCAGAGTGGAGTACCATCCTAATCTACCAGGTACTAGTCAGAGTGGAGTACCATTCTAATCTACCAGGTACTAGTCAGAGTGGAGTACCATCCTAATCTACCAGGTACTAGTCAGAGTGGAGTACCATCCTAATCTACCAGGTACTAGTCAGAGTGGAGTACCATTCTAATCTACCAGGTACTAGTCAGAGTGGAGTACCATCCTAATCTACCAGATACTAGTCAGAGTGGAGTACCATTCTAATCTACTAGGTACTAGTCAGTGGAGTACCATCCTAATCTACCAGATACTAGTCAGAGTGGAGTACCATCCTAATCTACCAGGTACTAGTCAGAGTGGAGTACCATCCTAATCTACCAGATACTAGTCAGTGGAGTACCATCCTAATCTACCAGGTACTAGTCAGAGTGGAGTACCATCCTAATCTACCAGGTACTAGTCAGTGGAGTACCATCCTAATCTACCAGGTACTAGTCAGAGTGGAGTACCATCCTAATCTACCAGGTACTAGTCAGAGTGGAGTACCATCCTAATCTACCAGGTACTAGTCAGAGTGGAGTACCATCCTAATCTACCAGATACTAGTCAGAGTGGAGTACCATCCTAATCTACCAGGTACTAGTCAGAGTGGAGTACCATCCTAATCTACCAGGTACTAGTCAGAGTGGAGTACCATTCTAATCTACCAGGTACTAGTCAGAGTGGAGTACCATCCTAATGATACTAGTCAGAGTGGAGTACCGTCCTAATCTACCAGATACTAGTCAGAGTGGAGTACCATCCTAATCTACCAGGTACTAGTCAGAGTGGAGTACCATCCTAATCTACCAGATACTAGTCAGAGTGGAGTACCATCCTAATCTACCAGATACTAGTCAGAGTGGAGTACCATCCTAATCTACCAGATACTAGTCAGAGTGGAGTACCATCCTAATCTACCAGGTACTAGTCAGAGTGGAGTACCATCCTAATCTACCAGGTACTAGTCAGAGTGGAGTACCATCCTAATCTACCAGGTACTAGTCAGAGTGGAGTACCATCCTAATGATACTAGTCAGAGTGGAGTACCATCCTAATCTACCAGGTACTAGTCAGAGTGGAGTACCATCCTAATGATACTAGTCAGAGTGGAGTACCATTCTAATCTACCAGGTACTAGTCAGAGTGGAGTACCATCCTAATCTACCAGGTACTAGTCAGAGTGGAGTACCATCCTAATGATACTAGTCAGAGTGGAGTACCATCCTAATCTACCAGATACTAGTCAGAGTGGAGTACCATCCTAATCTACCAGATACTAGTCAGAGTGGAGTACCATCCTAATCTACCAGGTACTAATCAGAGTGGAGTACCATCCTAATCTACCAGGTACTAGTCAGTGGAGTACCATCCTAATGATACTAGTCAGAGTGAAGTACCGTCCTAATCTACCAGATACTAGTCAGAGTGGAGTACCATCCTAATGATACTAGTCAGAGTGGAGTACCATCCTAATCTACCAGATACTAGTCAGAGTGGAGTACCATCCTAATCTACCAGGTACTAATCAGAGTGGAGTACCATCCTAATCTACCAGGTACTAGTCAGTGGAGTACCATCCTAATGATACTAGTCAGAGTGAAGTACCGTCCTAATCTACCAGGTACTAGTCAGAGTGGAGTACCATCCTAATGATACTAGTCAGAGTGGAGTACCATCCTAATCTACCAGGTACTAGTCAGAGTGGAGTACCATCCTAATCTACCAGATACTAGTCAGAGTGGAGTACTGTCCTAATCTACTAGATACTAGTCAGAGTGGAGTACTGTCCTAATCTACCAGGTACTAGTCAGAGTGGAGTACCATCCTAATGATACTAGTCAGAGTGGAGTACCATCCTAATCTACCAGGTACTAGTCAGAGTGGAGTACCATCCTAATCTACCAGGTACTAGTCAGAGTGGAGTACCATCCTAATCTACCAGATACTAGTCAGAGTGGAGTACCATCCTAATCTACCAGGTACTAGTCAGAGTGGAGTACCATCCTAATCTACCAGGTACTAGTCAGAGTGGAGTACCATCCTAATCTACCAGGTACTAGTCAGAGTGGAGTACCATCCTAATCTACCAGATACTAGTCAGTGGAGTACCATCCTAATCTACCAGATACTAGTCAGAGTGGAGTACCATCCTAATCTACCAGGTACTAGTCAGAGTGGAGTACCATCCTAATCTACCAGATACTAGTCAGAGTGGAGTACCATTCTAATCTACCAGGTACTAGTCAGAGTGGAGTACCATCCTAATGATACTAGTCAGAGTGGAGTACCGTCCTAATCTACCAGATACTAGTCAGAGTGGAGTACCATCCTAATCTACCAGGTACTAGTCAGAGTGGAGTACCATCCTAATCTACCAAGTACTAGTCAGAGTGGAGTACCATCCTAATCTACCAGGTACTAGTCAGAGTGGAGTACCATCCTAATCTACCAGGTACTAGTCAGAGTGGAGTACCATCCTAATCTACCAGATACTAGTCAGAGTGGAGTACCATCCTAATCTACCAGATACTAGTCAGAGTGGAGTACCATCCTAATCTACCAGGTACTAGTCAGAGTGGAGTACCATCCTAATCTACCAAGTACTAGTCAGAGTGGAGTACTGTCCTAATCTACCAGATACTAGTCAGAGTGGAGTACCATCCTAATGATACTAGTCAGAGTGGAGTACCATCCTAATCTACCAGGTACTAGTCAGAGTGGAGTACCATCCTAATGATACTAGTCAGAGTGGAGTACCATCCTAATCTACCAGATACTAGTCAGAGTGGAGTACTGTCCTAATCTACCAGATACTAGTCAGAGTGGAGTACTGTCCTAATCTACCAGATACTAGTCAGAGTGGAGTACCATCCTAATCTACCAGATACTAGTCAGAGTGGAGTACTGTCCTAATCTACCAGATACTAGTCAGAGTGGAGTACCATCCTAATCTACCAGATACTAGTCAGAGTGGAGTACCATCCTAATCTACCAGATACTAGTCAGAGTGGAGTACCATCCTAATCTACCAGGTACTAGTCAGAGTGGAGTACCATCCTAATCTACCAGGTACTAGTCAGAGTGGAGTACCATCCTAATCTACCAGATACTAGTCAGTGGAGTACCATCCTAATCTACCAGGTACTAGTCAGAGTGGAGTACCATCCTAATCTACCAGGTACTAGTCAGAGTGGAGTACCATCCTAATCTACCAGATACTAGTCAGAGTGGAGTACTGTCCTAATCTACCAGATACTAGTCAGAGTGGAGTACCATCCTAATCTACCAGATACTAGTCAGAGTGGAGTACTGTCCTAATCTACCAGGTACTAGTCAGAGTGGAGTACCATCCTAATCTACCAGATACTAGTCAGAGTGGAGTACCATCCTAATCTACCAGGTACTAGTCAGAGTGGAGTACCATCCTAATCTACCAGGTACTAGTCAGAGTGGAGTACCATCCTAATGATACTAGTCAGAGTGGAGTACCATCCTAATCTACCAGGTACTAGTCAGAGTGGAGTACCATCCTAATCTACCAGATACTAGTCAGTGGAGTACCATCCTAATCTACCAGGTACTAGTCAGAGTGGAGTACCATCCTAATCTACCAGGTACTAGTCAGAGTGGAGTACTGTCCTAATCTACCAGGTACTAGTCAGAGTGGAGTACCATCCTAATCTACCAGATACTAGTCAGAGTGGAGTACCATCCTAATGATACTAGTCAGAGTGGAGTACCATCCTAATCTACCAGGTACTAGTCAGAGTGGAGTACTGTCCTAATCTACCAGGTACTAGTCAGAGTGGAGTACCATCCTAATCTACCAGGTACTAGTCAGTGGAGTACCATCCTAATCTACCAGGTACTAGTCAGAGTGGAGTACTGTCCTAATCTACCAGGTACTAGTCAGAGTGGAGTACCATCCTAATCTACCAGGTACTAGTCAGTGGAGTACCATCCTAATCTACCAGGTACTAGTCAGAGTGGAGTACTGTCCTAATCTACCAGGTACTAGTCAGAGTGGAGTACCATCCTAATCTACCAGGTACTAGTCAGAGTGGAGTACTGTCCTAATCTACCAGGTACTAGTCAGAGTGGAGTACCATCCTAATCTACCAGATACTAGTCAGAGTGGAGTACCATCCTAATCTACCAGGTACTAGTCAGAGTGGAGTACCATCCTAATCTACCAGGTACTAGTCAGTGGAGTACCATCCTAATCTACCAGGTACTAGTCAGAGTGGAGTACCATCCTAATCTACCAGATACTAGTCAGAGTGGAGTACCATTCTAATCTACTAGGTACTAGTCAGTGGAGTACCATCCTAATCTACCAGGTACTAGTCAGAGTGGAGTACCATCCTAATCTACCAGGTACTAGTCAGAGTGGAGTACCATCCTAATCTACCAGATACTAGTCAGAGTGGAGTACCATCCTAATCTACCAGGTACTAGTCAGAGTGGAGTACTGTCCTAATCTACCAGATACTAGTCAGAGTGGAGTACCATCCTAATCTACCAGGTACTAGTCAGAGTGGAGTACCATCCTAATCTACCAGGTACTAGTCAGAGTGGAGTACCATCCTAATCTACCAGATACTAGTCAGAGTGGAGTACCATCCTAATCTACCAGGTACTAGTCAGAGTGGAGTACTGTCCTAATCTACCAGATACTAGTCAGAGTGGAGTACCATCCTAATCTACCAGGTACTAGTCAGAGTGGAGTACCATCCTAATGATACTAGTCAGAGTGGAGTACCATCCTAATCTACCAGGTACTAGTCAGAGTGGAGTACCATCCTAATCTACCAAGTACTAGTCAGAGTGGAGTACTGTCCTAATCTACCAGATACTAGTCAGAGTGGAGTACCATCCTAATCTACCAGGTACTAGTCAGAGTGGAGTACCATCCTAATCTACCAGGTACTAGTCAGTGGAGTACCATCCTAATCTACCAGATACTAGTCAGAGTGGAGTACCATCCTAATCTACCAGATACTAGTCAGAGTGGAGTACCATCCTAATCTACCAGGTACTAGTCAGAGTGGAGTACCATCCTAATGATACTAGTCAGAGTGGAGTACTGTCCTAATCTACCAGGTACTAGTCAGAGTGGAGTACCGTCCTAATCTACCAGATACTAGTCAGAGTGGAGTACCATCCTAATCTACCAGGTACTAGTCAGAGTGGAGTACCATCCTAATCTACCAGATACTAGTCAGAGTGGAGTACCATCCTAATCTACCAGGTACTAGTCAGAGTGGAGTACTGTCCTAATCTACCAGGTACTAGTCAGAGTGGAGTACTGTCCTAATCTACCAGATACTAGTCAGAGTGGAGTACCATCCTAATCTACCAGGTACTAGTCAGAGTGGAGTACCATCCTAATCTACCAGGTACTAGTCAGAGTGGAGTACTGTCCTAATCTACCAGGTACTAGTCAGAGTGGAGTACTGTCCTAATCTACCAGATACTAGTCAGAGTGGAGTACCATCCTAATCTACCAGGTACTAGTCAGAGTGGAGTACCATTCTAATCTACCAAGTACTAGTCAGAGTGGAGTACCATCCTAATCTACCAGGTACTAGTCAGAGTGGAGTACCATCCTAATCTACCAGGTACTAGTCAGAGTGGAGTACCATTCTAATCTTCTATCTCTGCTCCCTCCCTCCCTCCCTCCCTCCCTCCCTCCCTCCCTCCCTCCCTCCTCCTAGGACACAGTCTTCATGGAGACCTTTGTGTTTACGTTGCGACTGCAGCAGCTGCGTTGCTGTGCTCTGGTATTCCGTCTGCAGACCCATCACCCCAGGAAGAGGACGGTGGCAGAGTGTTTCCTCTCCCTCAGACAGCTGGGCCCTGAGGAGACACAGCACTGGATGGAGCTCATCCCCCCTTCCAAGACCACTGTGAGTATAGATATTAGAATGACTAGAAAGTCCATTCCAACTCAGTGGCCTTGTGGTTTTGAGTATCCGGCCTGAGATTGGAACTTTTTGGGGTTTGCATCCCCGACCAAGTCCCACCAAAGCGTGTAAAAATGAGTCATGGAGGTGACCAAGACCCGATGGTCACTCTGACAGAGCTCCAGAGTTCCTCTCTGGAGATGGGAGAACCTTCCAGAAGGATAACCATCTCTGCAGCACTCCACCAATCAGGCCTTTATGGTAGAGTGGCCAGACGTAAGCCACTCTTCAGTAAAGGGCACATGACAGCCCGGCTTGGAGTTTGCCAAAAGGCACCTAAAAGACTCTCAAGACCAAGTACTTTGTTACTTGAATCATGTCTCTCCGCTCTTTCTCTCAGTGCCACTTTCCACACAGACCTAGTCCCGCCCCCCTGTCACTCAAGGAGCGTGTTTGATGTTTCTCGCCCACGAGACACTTGTGTTCGGTCTGCCTGGTCAAAGCATCACATACAACACTGTTGATGACAACAATGCTGTTCTCACTTTGCTTCTCAATATAAATCCACTAGCGTTCTATAATTACACTATTAGCTTGTGTTTCTTACATCAGCAAACAGCTAGTTTGTCTTTTCTTAGCAAGTTGCCCTAATTAGATGTCCTAACCGACTTGCCAAAGCTATAGTTTGTTAACAAGAAATTTGTGGAGTGGTTGAAAAATGAGTTTTAATGACTCCAACTTTAAAAAAAATTTGACAACTTTTACTTTTACTTCACTACATTCCTAAAGAAAATACTGTACTTTTCACTCCATACATCTTCCCTGACACCTAAAAGTACTCGTAACATTTTGACTGCTGAGCAGGACCGGAAAATGGTCCAATTCACACTTTTATCAAGAGAACATCCCTGGTCCTACTGCCTCAGATCTGGAAGACTCACTGAACACAAGTGCTTTGTTTGTAAATTATGTCTGAGTGTTGGGGCGTGCCCCTGGCTAACCGTAAATTAAAAAAAACAAGAAAATGGTGCCGTCTGGTTTGCTTCATATAAGGAATTTGAAATTATTTATACTTTTACTTTTGATACTTAAGTATATTTAAAACCAAATAATTTTAGACTTTTACTCAAGTAGTATTTTACTGGGTGACTTTCACTTTTACTTGAGTAATTTTCTATTAACTTATCTTTACTTTTACTTTCCACCACTGCAATTGACTGCAGAAAATGCAGAAATGATAAAAGTGCTGAAATTTGTTTTGGTTGAAGTTGAATTGAACAGTATAAAACAATCAGAATGGAGAAAGACTCATTGAAATCATAGAATGTACAGTTGTACTTAGAATGTACAGTTGAAGTCGGAAGTTTACATACACTTAGGTTGGAGTCATTAAAACTAATTTTTCAACCACTCCACAAATTTCTTGTTAACAAACTATAGTTTTGGCAAGTCGGTTAGGACATCTACTTCGTGCATGACACAAGTAATTTTTCCAACAATTGTTCACAGATTATTTCACTTATAATTCACTGTATCACAATTCCACTGGGTCAGAAGTTTACAACAGCTTGGAAAATTCCAGAAAATGATGTAATGGCTTTAGAAGCTTCTGATAGGCTAATTGACATCATTTGAGTCAATTGGAGGTGTACCTGTGGATGTATTTCAAGGCTGCTCAGCAAGGAAGAAGCCACTGCTCCAAAACCGCCATAAAAAAAGCCAGACTACGGTTTGCAACTGCATATGGGGACAAATATCGTACTTTTTGGAGGAATGTCCTCCGGTCTGATGAAACAAAAATAGAACTGTTTGGCCATAATGACCATCGTTATGTTTGGAGGAAAAAGGGGGAGCTTGCAAGCTGAAGAACACCCTCCCAACCGTGAAGCACGGGGTGGAGGCATCATGTTGTGGGGGTGCTTTGCTGCAGGAGGAACTGGTGCGCTTCACAAAATAGATGGCATCATGAGGCAGGAAAATTATGTGGATATATTGAAGCAACATCACAAGACATCAGTCAGGACGTTAAAGCTTGGTCGCAAATGGGTCTTCCAAATGGACAATGACCCCAAGCATACTTCCAAAGTTGTGGCCAAATGGCTTCAGGACAACAAAGTCAAGGTATTGGAGTGGCCATCACAAAGCCCTGACCTCAATTCGATAGAAAATTTGTGGGCAGAACTGAAAAAGTGTGTGCGAGCAAGGAGGCCTACGAACCTGACACAGTTACACCAGCTCTGTCAGGAGGAATGGGCCAAAATTCCCCCAATTTATTGTGGAAAGCTTATGGAAGGATACACAAAACATTTGACCCACGTTAAACAATTTAAAGGCAATGCTACCAAATACTAATTTGACTCCATGTAAACTTCTGACCCACTGGGAATGTGATGAAAGAAATAAAAGCTGAAATAAATCACTCTCTACTATTATTCTGACATTTCACATTCTTAAAATAAAGTGGTGATCCTAACTGACCTAAGACAGGGAATTTTTACTAGGATTAAATGTCAGGAATTGTGAAAAACTGAGTTTAAATGTATTTGGCTAAGGTGTATGTAAGCTTCCTACTTCAACTGTATGTGTTGCCACCATAGGATCACTCACTACTCATAAAGCACCCTGGGATCACTACTCACTACTCATAAAGCACCCTGGGATCACTACTCACTACTCATAAAGCACCCTGGGATCACTCACTACTCATAAAGCACCCTAGGATCACTACTCACTACTCATAAAGCATCCTGGGATCACTCACTACTCATAAAGCACCCTGGGATCACAACTCACTACTCATAAAGCACTCTAGGATCACTACTCACTACTCATAAAGCACCCTGGGATCACTACTCACTACTCATAAAGCACCCTGGGATCACTACTCACTACTCATAAAGCACCCTGGGATGACTACTCACTACTCATAAAGCACCATGGGATCACTACTCACTACTCATAAAGCACCCTGGGATCACTACTCACTACTCATAAAGCACCCTGGGATCACTACTCACTACTCATAAAGCACCCTGGGATCACTACTCACTACTCATAAAGCACCCTAGGATCACTACTCACTACTCATAAAGCACCCTGGGATCACTACTCACTACTCATATAGCACCCTGGGATCACTACTCACTACTCATAAAGCACCCTGGGATCACTACTCACTACTCATAAAGCACCCTGGGATCACTACTCACTACTCATAAAGCACCCTGGGATCACTACTCACTACTCATAAAGCACCCTGGGATCACTACTCACTACTCATAAAGCACCCTGGGATCACTCACTACTCATAAAGCACCCTAGGATCACTCACTACTCATAAAGCATCCTGGGATCACTCACTACTCATAAAGCACCCTGGGATCACTACTCACTACTCATAAAGCACCCTGGGATCACTACTCACTACTCATAAAGCACCCTAGGATCACTCACTACTCATAAAGCATCCTGGGATCACTCACTACTCATAAAGCACCCTGGGATCACTCACTACTCATAAAGCACCCTGGGATCACTACTCACTACTCATAAAGCACCCTGGGATCACTACTCACTACTCATTAAGCACCCTGGGATCACTACTCACTACTCATATAGCACCCTGGGATAACTCACTACTCATAAAGCACCCTGGGATCACTACTCACTACTCATAAAGCACCCTAGGATCACTCACTACTCATAAAGCACCCTGGGATCACTACTCACTACCCATAAAGCACCATGGGATCACTACTCACTACTCATAAAGCACCCTGGGTTCACTACTCACTACTCATAAAGCACCCTGGGATAACTACTCACTACTCATAAAGCACCCTGGGATCACTCACTACTCATAAAGCACCCTGGGATCACTACTCACTACTCATAAAGCATCCTGGGATCACTACTCACTACTCATACAGCACCCTGGGATCTCTCACTACTCATAAAGCACCCTGGGATCACTCACTACTCATAAAGCACCCTGGGATCACTCACTACTCATAAAGCACCCTGGGATCACTACTCACTACTCATATAGCACCCTGGGATCACTACTCAGTACTCATAAATCACCCTGGGATCACTACTCACTACTCATAAATCACCCTGGGATCACTACTCATAAAGCACCCTGGGATCACTACTCACTGCTCATAAAGCACCCTGGGATCACTACTCACTACTCATATAGCACCCTGGGATCACTACTCACTACTCATAAAGCACCCTGGGATCACTACTCACTACTCATAAAGCACCCTGGGATCACTACTCACTACGCATAAAGCACCCTGGGATCACTCACTACTCATAAAGCATCCTGGGATCACTCACTACTCATAAAGCACCCTGGGATCACTCACTACTCATAAAGCATCCTGGGATCACTACTACTCATAAAGCACCCTGGGATCACTCACTACTCATATAGCACCTTGGGATCACTACTCACTACTCATAAAGCACCCTGGGATCACTCACTACTCATAAAGCACCCTGGGATCACTACTCATATAGCACCCTGGGATCACTACTCACTACTCATATAGCACCCTGGGATCACTACTCACTACTCATAAAGCACCCTGGGATCACTACTCACTACTCATAAAGCACCCTGGGATCACTACTCACTACTCATAAAGCACCCTGGGATCACTACTCACTACTCATAAAGCACCCTGGGATCACTACTCACTACTCATAAAGCACCTTGGGATCACTACTCACTACTCATAAAGCACCCTAGGATCCCTCACTACTCATAAAGCACCCTGGGATCACTACTCACGACTCATAAAGCACCCTGGGATCACTACTCACTACTCATAAAGCACCCTGGGATCACTACTCACTACTCATAAAGCACCCTGGGATCACTACTCACTACTCATAAAGCACCCTGGGATCACTACTCACTACTCATAAAGCACCCTGGGATCACTACTCACTACTCATAAAGCACCCTGGGATCACTACTCACTACTCATAAAGCACCCTGGGATCACTACTCACTACTCATAAAGCACCCTAGGATCCCTCACTACTCATAAAGCACCCTGGGATCACTCACTACTCATAAAGCACCCTGGGATCACTACTCACTACTCATAAAGCACCCTGGGATCACTACTCACTACTCATTAAGCACCCTGGGATCACTACTCACTACTCATATAGCACCCTGGGATAACTCACTACTCATAAAGCACCCTGGGATCACTACTCACTACTCATAAAGCACCCTAGGATCACTCACTACTCATAAAGCACCCTGGGATCACTACTCACTACCCATAAAGCACCATGGGATCACTACTCACTACTCATAAAGCACCCTGGGTTCACTACTCACTACTCATAAAGCACCCTGGGATAACTACTCACTACTCATAAAGCACCCTGGGATCACTCACTACTCATAAAGCACCCTGGGATCACTACTCACTACTCATAAAGCATCCTGGGATCACTACTCACTACTCATACAGCACCCTGGGATCTCTCACTACTCATAAAGCACCCTGGGATCACTCACTACTCATAAAGCACCCTGGGATCACTCACTACTCATAAAGCACCCTGGGATCACTACTCACTACTCATAAAGCACCCTGGGATCACTACTCAGTACTCATAAATCACCCTGGGATCACTACTCACTACTCATAAATCACCCTGGGATCACTACTCATAAAGCACCCTGGGATCACTACTCACTGCTCATAAAGCACCCTGGGATCACTACTCACTACTCATATAGCACCCTGGGATCACTACTCACTACTCATAAAGCACCCTGGGATCACTACTCACTACTCATAAAGCACCCTGGGATCACTACTCACTACGCATAAAGCACCCTGGGATCACTCACTACTCATAAAGCATCCTGGGATCACTCACTACTCATAAAGCACCCTGGGATCACTCACTACTCATAAAGCATCCTGGGATCACTACTACTCATAAAGCACCCTGGGATCACTCACTACTCATATAGCACCTTGGGATCACTACTCACTACTCATAAAGCACCCTGGGATCACTCACTACTCATAAAGCACCCTGGGATCACTACTCACTACTCATATAGCACCCTGGGATCACTACTCACTACTCATATAGCACCCTGGGATCACTACTCACTACTCATATAGCACCCTGGGATCACTACTCACTACTCATAAAGCACCCTGGGATCACTACTCACTACTCATAAAGCACCCTGGGATCACTACTCACTACTCATAAAGCACCCTGGGATCACTACTCACTACTCATAAAGCACCCTGGGATCACTACTCACTACTCATAAAGCACCTTGGGATCACTACTCACTACTCATAAAGCACCCTAGGATCCCTCACTACTCATAAAGCACCCTGGGATCACTACTCACGACTCATAAAGCACCCTGGGATCACTACTCACGACTCATAAAGCACCCTGGGATCACTACTCACTACTCATAAAGCACCCTGGGATCACTACTCACTACTCATAAAGCACCCTGGGATCACTACTCACTACTCATAAAGCACCCTGGGATCACTACTCACTACTCATAAAGCACCCTGGGATCACTACTCACTACTCATAAAGCACCCTGGGATCACTACTCACTACTCATAAAGCACCCTAGGATCCCTCACTACTCATAAAGCACCCTGGGATCACTACTCACGACTCATAAAGCACCCTGGGATCACTACTCACTACTCATAAAGCACCCTGGGATCACTACTCACTACTCATAAAGCACCCTGGGATCACTACTCACTACTCATAAAGCACCCTGGGATCACTACTCACTACTCATAAAGCACCCTGGGATCACTACTCACTACTCATAAAGCACCCTGGGATCACTACTCACTACTCATAAAGCACCCTGGGATCACTACTCACTACTCATAAAGCACCCTGGGATCACTACTCACTACTCATAAATCACCCTGGGATCACTACTCATAAAGCACCCTGGGATCACTACTGACTACTCATAAAGCACCCTGGGATCACTACGTACTACTCATAAAGCACCCTGGGATCACTCACTACTCATATAGCACCCTGGGATCACTACTCACTACTCATATAGCACCCTGGGATCACTACTCATAAAGCACCCTGGGATCACTACTCACTACTCATAAAGCACCCTGAGATCACTACTCACTACTCATAAAGCACCCTGGGATCACTACTCACTACTCATAAAGCACCCTGGGATCACTCACTACTCATAAAGCACCCTGGGATCACTACACACTACTCATAAAGCACCCTGGGATCACTACTCACTACTCGTATAGCACCCTGGGATCACTACTCACTACTCATAAAGCACCCTGGGATCGCTACTCACTACTCATAAAGCACCATGGGATCACTACTCACTACTCATAAAGCACCCTGGGATCACTACTCACTACTCATAAAGCACCCTGGGATCACTACTCACTACTCATAAAGCACCCTGGGATCACTACTCACTACTCATATAGCACCCTGGGATCACTACTCATAAAGCACCCTGGGATCACTACTCACTACTCATATAGCACCCTGGGATCACTACTCATAAAGCACCCTGGGATCACTACTCACTACGCATAAAGCACCCTGGGATCACTCACTACTCATAAAGCATCCTGGGATCACTCACTACTCATAAAGCACCCTGGGATCACTCGCTACTCATAAAGCATCCTGGGATCACTACTACTCATAAAGCACCCTGGGATCACTACTCACTACTCATATAGCACCCTGGGATCACTACTCACTACTCATAAAGCACCCTGGATTCACTACTCACTACTCATAAAGCATCCTGGGATCACTCACTACTCATAAAGCATCCTGGGATCACTCACTACTCATAAAGCACCCTGGGATCACTACTCACTACTCATAAAGCACCCTGGGATCACTACTCACTACTCATAAAGCACCCTGGGATCACTCACTACTCATAAAGCACCCTGGGATCACTACTCACTACTCATAAAGCACCATGGGATCACTCACTACTCATAAAGCACCCTGGGATCACTACTCACTACTCATATAGCACCCTGGGATCACTACTCACTACTCATAAAGCACCCTGGGATCACTACTCACTACTCATAAAGCACCCTGGGATCACTACTCACTACTCATAAAGCACCCTAGTATCCCTCACTACTCATAAAGCACCCTGGGATCACTACTCACGACTCATAAAGCACCCTGGGATCACTACTCACTACTCATATAGCACCCTGGGATCGCTACTCACTACTCATAAAGCACCCTGGGATCACTACTCACTACTCATAAAGCACCCTGGGATCACTACTCACTACTCATAAAGCACCCTGGGATCACTACTCACTACTCATAAAGCACCCTGGGATCACTACTCACTACTCATAAAGCACCCTGGGATCACTACTCACTACTCATAAAGCACCCTGGGATCACTACTCACTACTCATAAAGCACCCTGGGATCACTACTCACTACTCATAAATCACCCTGGGATCACTACTCATAAAGCACCCTGGGATCACTACTGACTACTCATAAAGCACCCTGGGATCACTACGTACTACTCATAAAGCACCCTGGGATCACTCACTACTCATATAGCACCCTGGGATCACTACTCACTACTCATATAGCACCCTGGGATCACTACTCATAAAGCACCCTGGGATCACTACTCACTACTCATAAAGCACCCTGAGATCACTACTCACTACTCATAAAGCACCCTGGGATCACTACTCACTACTCATAAAGCACCCTGGGATCACTCACTACTCATAAAGCACCCTGGGATCACTCACTACTCATAAAGCACCCTGGGATCACTACACACTACTCATAAAGCACCCTGGGATCACTCACTACTCATAAAGCACCCTGGGATCACTACTCACTACTCATATAGCACCCTGGGATCACTACTCACTACTCATAAAGCACCCTGGGATCGCTACTCACTACTCATAAAGCACCATGGGATCACTACTCACTACTCATAAAGCACCCTGGGATCACTACTCACTACTCATAAAGCACCCTGGGATCACTACTCACTACTCATAAAGCACCCTGGGATCACTACTCACTACTCATATAGCACCCTGGGATCACTACTCATAAAGCACCCTGGGATCACTACTCACTACTCATATAGCACCCTGGGATCACTACTCATAAAGCACCCTGGGATCACTACTCACTACGCATAAAGCACCCTGGGATCACTCACTACTCATAAAGCATCCTGGGATCGCTCACTACTCATAAAGCACCCTGGGATCACTCACTACTCATAAAGCATCCTGGGATCACTACTACTCATAAAGCACCCTGGGATCACTACTCACTACTCATATAGCACCCTGGGATCACTACTCACTACTCATAAAGCACCCTGGATTCACTACTCACTACTCATAAAGCATCCTGGGATCACTCACTACTCATAAAGCATCCTGGGATCACTCACTACTCATAAAGCATCCTGGGATCACTACTCACTACTCATAAAGCACCCTGGGATCACTACTCACTACTCATAAAGCACAATGGGATCACTACTCACTACTCATAAAGCACCCTGGGATCACTACTCACTACTCATATAGCACCCTGGGATCACTACTCACTACTCATAAAGCACCATGGGATCACTACTCACTACTCATAAAGCACAATGGGATCACTACTCACTACTTATAAAGCACCCTAGGATCACTACTCACTACTCATAAAGCACCCTGGGATCACTACTCACTACTCATAAAGCACCCTGGGATCACTACTCACTACTCATATAGCACCCTGGGATCACTCACTACTCATAAAACACCCTGGGATCACTACTCACTACTCATAAAGCACTCTAGGATCACTACTCACTACTCATAAAGCACAATGGGATCAATACTCACTACTCATATAGCACCCTGGGATCACTACTCACTACTCATAAAGCACTCTGGGATCACTACTCACTACTCATAAAGCACCCTGGGATCACTACTCACTACTCATAAAGCACCATGGGATCACTACTCACTACTCATATAGCACCCTGGGATCACTACTCACTACTCATATAGCACCCTGGGATCACTACTCACTACTCATATAGCACCCTGGGATCACTACTCATAAAGCACCCTGGGATCACTACTCACTACTCATATAGCACCCTGGGATCACTACTCATAAAGCACCCTGGGATCACTACTCACTACGCATAAAGCACCCTGGGATCACTCACTACTCATAAAGCATCCTGGGATCGCTCACTACTCATAAAGCACCCTGGGATCACTCACTACTCATAAAGCATCCTGGGATCACTACTACTCATAAAGCACCCTGGGATCACTACTCACTACTCATATAGCACCCTGGGATCACTACTCACTACTCATAAAGCACCCTGGATTCACTACTCACTACTCATAAAGCATCCTGGGATCACTCACTACTCATAAAGCATCCTGGGATCACTCACTACTCATAAAGCACCCTGGGATCACTACTCACTACTCATAAAGCACCCTGGGATCACTACTCACTACTCATAAAGCACCCTGGGATCACTACTCACTACTCATAAAGCACCCTGGGATCACTACTCACTACTCATAAAGCACCCTGGGATCACTACTCACTACTCATAAAGCACCATGGGATCACTCACTACTCATAAAGCACCCTGGGATCACTACTCACTACTCATATAGCTCCCTGGGATCACTACTCACTACTCATAAAGCACCATGGGATCACTACTCACTACTCATAAAGCACAATGGGATCACTACTCACTACTCATAAAACACAATGGGATCACTACTCACTACTCATATAGCACCATGGGATCACTACTCACTACTCATAAAGCACCATGGGATCACTACTCACTACTCATAAAGCACAATGGGATCACTACTCACTACTCATAAAGCACCCTGGGATCACTACTCACTACTCATATAGCACCCTGGGATCACTACTCACTACTCATAAAGCACCATGGGATCACTACTCACTACTCATAAAGCACAATGGGATCACTACTCACTACTTATAAAGCACCCTAGGATCACTACTCACTACTCATAAAGCACCCTGGGATCACTACTCACTACTCATAAAGCACCCTGGGATCACTACTCACTACTCATATAGCACCCTGGGATCACTCACTACTCATAAAACACCCTGGGATCACTACTCACTACTCATAAAGCACTCTAGGATCACTACTCACTACTCATAAAGCACAATGGGATCAATACTCACTACTCATATAGCACCCTGGGATCACTACTCACTACTCATAAAGCACTCTGGGATCACTACTCACTACTCATAAAGCACCCTGGGATCACTACTCACTACTCATAAAGCACCATGGGATCACTACTCACTACTCATATAGCACCCTGGGATCACTACTCACTACTCATATAGCACCCTGGGATCACTACTCACTACTCATATAGCACCCTGGGATCACTACTCACTACTCATATAGCACCCTGGGATCACTACTCACTACTCATAAAGCACCCTGGGATCACTACTCACTACTCATATAGCACCCTGGGATCACTACTCACTACTCATAAAGCACCCTGGGATCCCTACTCACTACCCATAAAGCACCCTGGGATCACTCACTACTCATAAAGCACCCTGGGATCCCTACTCACTACTCATAAAGCACCCTGGGATCACTACTCACTACTCATATAGCACCCTGGGATCACTACTCACTACTCATATAGCACCCTGGGATCACTACTCACTACTCATATAGCACCCTGGGATCACTACTCATAAAGCACCCTGGGATCACTACTCACTACTCATATAGCACCCTGGGATCACTACTCATAAAGCACCCTGGGATCACTACTCACTACGCATAAAGCACCCTGGGATCACTCACTACTCATAAAGCATCCTGGGATCGCTCACTACTCATAAAGCACCCTGGGATCACTCACTACTCATAAAGCATCCTGGGATCACTACTACTCATAAAGCACCCTGGGATCACTACTCACTACTCATATAGCACCCTGGGATCACTACTCACTACTCATAAAGCACCCTGGATTCACTACTCACTACTCATAAAGCATCCTGGGATCACTCACTACTCATAAAGCATCCTGGGATCACTCACTACTCATAAAGCACCCTGGGATCACTACTCACTACTCATAAAGCACCCTGGGATCACTACTCACTACTCATAAAGCACCCTGGGATCACTCACTACTCATAAAGCACCCTGGGATCACTACTCACTACTCATAAAGCACCCTGGGATCACTACTCACTACTCATAAAGCACCATGGGATCACTACTCACTACTCATATAGCACCCTGGGATCACTACTCACTACTCATATAGCACCCTGGGATCACTACTCACTACTCATATAGCACCCTGGGATCACTACTCATAAAGCACCCTGGGATCACTACTCACTACTCATATAGCACCCTGGGATCACTACTCATAAAGCACCCTGGGATCACTACTCACTACGCATAAAGCACCCTGGGATCACTCACTACTCATAAAGCATCCTGGGATCGCTCACTACTCATAAAGCACCCTGGGATCACTCACTACTCATAAAGCATCCTGGGATCACTACTACTCATAAAGCACCCTGGGATCACTACTCACTACTCATATAGCACCCTGGGATCACTACTCACTACTCATAAAGCACCCTGGATTCACTACTCACTACTCATAAAGCATCCTGGGATCACTCACTACTCATAAAGCATCCTGGGATCACTCACTACTCATAAAGCACCCTGGGATCACTACTCACTACTCATAAAGCACCCTGGGATCACTACTCACTACTCATAAAGCACCCTGGGATCACTACTCACTACTCATAAAGCACCCTGGGATCACTACTCACTACTCATAAAGCACCCTGGGATCACTACTCACTACTCATAAAGCACCATGGGATCACTCACTACTCATAAAGCACCCTGGGATCACTACTCACTACTCATATAGCTCCCTGGGATCACTACTCACTACTCATAAAGCACCATGGGATCACTACTCACTACTCATAAAGCACAATGGGATCACTACTCACTACTCATAAAACACAATGGGATCACTACTCACTACTCATATAGCACCATGGGATCACTACTCACTACTCATAAAGCACCATGGGATCACTACTCACTACTCATAAAGCACAATGGGATCACTACTCACTACTCATAAAGCACCCTGGGATCACTACTCACTACTCATATAGCACCCTGGGATCACTACTCACTACTCATAAAGCACCATGGGATCACTACTCACTACTCATAAAGCACAATGGGATCACTACTCACTACTTATAAAGCACCCTAGGATCACTACTCACTACTCATAAAGCACCCTGGGATCACTACTCACTACTCATAAAGCACCCTGGGATCACTACTCACTACTCATATAGCACCCTGGGATCACTCACTACTCATAAAACACCCTGGGATCACTACTCACTACTCATAAAGCACTCTAGGATCACTACTCACTACTCATAAAGCACAATGGGATCAATACTCACTACTCATATAGCACCCTGGGATCACTACTCACTACTCATAAAGCACTCTGGGATCACTACTCACTACTCATAAAGCACCCTGGGATCACTACTCACTACTCATAAAGCACCATGGGATCACTACTCACTACTCATATAGCACCCTGGGATCACTACTCACTACTCATATAGCACCCTGGGATCACTACTCACTACTCATATAGCACCCTGGGATCACTACTCACTACTCATATAGCACCCTGGGATCACTACTCACTACTCATAAAGCACCCTGGGATCACTACTCACTACTCATATAGCACCCTGGGATCACTACTCACTACTCATAAAGCACCCTGGGATCCCTACTCACTACCCATAAAGCACCCTGGGATCACTCACTACTCATAAAGCACCCTGGGATCCCTACTCACTACTCATAAAGCACCCTGGGATCACTACTCACTACTCATATAGCACCCTGGGATCACTACTCACTACTCATATAGCACCCTGGGATCACTACTCACTACTCATATAGCACCCTGGGATCACTACTCATAAAGCACCCTGGGATCACTACTCACTACTCATATAGCACCCTGGGATCACTACTCATAAAGCACCCTGGGATCACTACTCACTACGCATAAAGCACCCTGGGATCACTCACTACTCATAAAGCATCCTGGGATCGCTCACTACTCATAAAGCACCCTGGGATCACTCACTACTCATAAAGCATCCTGGGATCACTACTACTCATAAAGCACCCTGGGATCACTACTCACTACTCATATAGCACCCTGGGATCACTACTCACTACTCATAAAGCACCCTGGATTCACTACTCACTACTCATAAAGCATCCTGGGATCACTCACTACTCATAAAGCATCCTGGGATCACTCACTACTCATAAAGCACCCTGGGATCACTACTCACTACTCATAAAGCACCCTGGGATCACTACTCACTACTCATAAAGCACCCTGGGATCACTCACTACTCATAAAGCACCCTGGGATCACTACTCACTACTCATAAAGCACCATGGGATCACTCACTACTCATAAAGCACCCTGGGATCACTACTCACTACTCATATAGCTCCCTGGGATCACTACTCACTACTCATAAAGCACCATGGGATCACTACTCACTACTCATAAAGCACAATGGGATCACTACTCACTACTCATAAAACACAATGGGATCACTACTCACTACTCATATAGCACCATGGGATCACTACTCACTACTCATAAAGCACCATGGGATCACTACTCACTACTCATAAAGCACAATGGGATCACTACTCACTACTCATAAAGCACCCTGGGATCACTACTCACTACTCATATAGCACCCTGGGATCACTACTCACTACTCATAAAGCACCATGGGATCACTACTCACTACTCATAAAGCACAATGGGATCACTACTCACTACTTATAAAGCACCCTAGGATCACTACTCACTACTCATAAAGCACCCTGGGATCACTACTCACTACTCATAAAGCACCCTGGGATCACTACTCACTACTCATATAGCACCCTGGGATCACTCACTACTCATAAAACACCCTGGGATCACTACTCACTACTCATAAAGCACTCTAGGATCACTACTCACTACTCATAAAGCACAATGGGATCAATACTCACTACTCATATAGCACCCTGGGATCACTACTCACTACTCATAAAGCACTCTGGGATCACTACTCACTACTCATAAAGCACCCTGGGATCACTACTCACTACTCATAAAGCACCATGGGATCACTACTCACTACTCATATAGCACCCTGGGATCACTACTCACTACTCATATAGCACCCTGGGATCACTACTCACTACTCATATAGCACCCTGGGATCACTACTCACTACTCATATAGCACCCTGGGATCACTACTCACTACTCATAAAGCACCCTGGGATCACTACTCACTACTCATATAGCACCCTGGGATCACTACTCACTACTCATAAAGCACCCTGGAATCACTACTCACTACCCATAAAGCACCCTGGGATCACTCACTACTCATAAAGCACCCTGGGATCCCTACTCACTACTCATAAAGCACCCTGGGATCACTACTCACTAGTCATAAAGCACCCTGGGATCAATACTCACTACTCATAAAGCATCCTGGGATCACTCACTACTCATAAAAGCAAATGTATAACTTTAATTTTTCAAAAACTAAAAATACCGTCAAATACCGCCATACCGTCCGTGATATAATATTTTGGCCATATCGCTCAGCGCTACTTCCAGCAGCACAACGACCCTAAGCACACAGCCAAGACAACGCAGGAGTGGCTTCAGGAAAGTCTCTGAATGTCCTTGAGTGGCCCAGCCAGAGCCCGGACTTGAACCCGATCGAACATCTCTGGAGAGACCTGAAAATAGCTGTGCAGCGACGCTCCCCATCCAACCTGACAGAGCTTGAGAGGATCTGCAGAGAAGATTGGGAGAAACTCCCCAAATACAAGTGTGCCAAGCTTGTAGCGTCATACCCAAGAAGACTGGAGGCTGTAATCGCTGCCGAAGGTGCTTCAACAAAGTACTGAGTAAAGGGTCTGAATACTTATGTAAATGTGATATTTCATTTATTAATTAATTATATATAAATTTGCAATTATTTTTTTTTAAACAGTTTTTGCTTTGTCATTATGGGGTATTGTGATGTCATTATGGGGTATTGTAATGTCATTATGGGGTATTGTGATGTCATTATGGGGTATTGTAATGTCATTATGGGGTATTGTGATGTCATTATGGGGTATTGTGTGTAGATTGATGAGAGAAAAAAACTATTTAATACATTTTAGAATAAAGCTGTAATGTAACAAAATGTGGACAAAGTCAAGGGGTCTGAATACTTTCCGAATGCACTGTTATAAATGAAGTTCCTGTTTGGTATCCAGTGGATTTCATTGAGAAAAAAGCCCAAGTTTTCACTCACGAACCTGCAGCCACTAGTTAGCTTGTCAGTGGACGTTCGAAGTGAGCGCCGTTCTGCCTCGGAGCAACGAAACAGAGTTCTAATTGAGCAGCGACCGCTTTTTGATCATTTCCTGTGACGACATTCCATTCAATCTAAATACGAGCAATTCTCAGAATAAAACGTCTAACTTTTGAACTGTACATGGTAGAGAGAGGGGTTTTAGAACATTTGTTTTTCTGACGTAATACTTTATTGAATGGACGTATTTGTGTAAACCTTAAATTAATTCATAATTTTACTGATGAACACCCTGTCCGCTGGGAGTATCTTGCGTAACACCACCCTGTCCTCTGGGAGTATGCCTCTGAACACTACTCTGTCCTCTGGGAGTATCCCTCTGAACACTACTCTGTCCTCTGGGAGTATCCCTCTGAACACCAACCTGTCCTCTGGGAGTATCCCTCTGAACACCAACCTGTCCTCTGGGAGTATCCCTCTGAACACCAACCTGTTCTCTGGGAGTATCCCTCTGAACACCAACCTGTCCTCTGGGAATATCCCTCTGAACACCAACCTGTCCTCTGGGAGTATCCCTCTGAACACCAACCTGTCCTCTGGGAGTATCCCTCTGAACACCAACCTGTCCTCTGGGAGTATCCCTCTGAACACCAACCTGTCCTCTGGGAGTATCCCTCTGAACACCAACCTGTCCTCTGGGAGTATCCCTTTGAACACTACCCTGTCCTCTGGGAGTATCCCTCTGAACACCAACCTGTCCTCTGGGAGTATCCCTCTAAACACCAACCTGTCCTCTGGGAGTATCCCTCTGAACACTACTCTGTCCTCTGGGAGTACCCCTCTGAACACCAACCTGTCCTCTGGGAGTATCCCTCTGAACACCAACCTGTCCTCTGGGAGTATCCCTCTGAACACCAACCTGTCCTCTGGGAGTATCCCTCTAAACACTACTCTGTCCTCTGGGAGTATCCCTCTGAACACCAACCTGTCCTCTGGGAGTATCCCTCTGAACACCAACCTGTCCTCTGGGAGTATCCCTCTGAACACCAACCTGTCCTCTGGGAGTATCCCTCTGAACACCAACCTGTCCTCTGGGAGTATCCCTCTGAACACCAACCGGTCCTCTGGGAGTATCCCTCTGAACACCAACCGGTCCTCTGGGAGTATCCCTCTAAACACCAACCTGTCCTCTGGGAGTACCCCTCTGAACACCAACCTGTCCTCTGGGAGTATCCCTCTGAACACCAACCTGTCCTCTGGGAGTATCCCTCTGAACACCAACCTGTCCTCTGGGAGTATCCCTCTAAACACTACTCTGTCCTCTGGGAGTATCCCTCTGAACACCAACCTGTCCTCTGGGAGTATCCCTCTGAACACCAACCTGTCCTCTGGGAGTATCCCTCTGAACACCAACCTGTCCTCTGGGAGTATCCCTCTGAACACCAATCTGTCCTCTGGGAGTATCCCTCTGAACACCAACCTGTCCTCTGGGAGTATCCCTCTGAACACCAACCTGTCCTCTGGGAGTATCCCTCTAAACACCAACCTGTCCTCTGGGAGTATCCCTCTGAACACCAACCTGTCCTCTGGGAGTATCCCTCTGAACAACAACCTGTCCTCTGGGAGTATCCCTCTGAACACCAACCTGTCCTCTGGGAGTATCCCTCTAAACACCAACCTGTCCTCTGGGAGTATCCCTCTAAACACCAACCTGTCCTCTGGGAGTATCCCTCTGAACACCAACCTGTCCTCTGGGAGTATCCCTCTGAACACCAACCTGTCCTCTGGGAGTATCCCTCTGAACACCAACCTGTCCTCTGGGAGTATCCCTCTGAACACCAACCTGTCCTCTGGGAGTATCCCTCTAAACACCAACCTGTCCTCTGGGAGTATCCCTCTGAACACCAACCTGTCCTCTGGGAGTATCCCTCTGAACAACAACCTGTCCTCTGGGAGTATCCCTCT